>NC_133355.1:29292372-29592372 GCF_030506205.2 Paramisgurnus dabryanus | reverse complement strand
CGCGTCAGATCTACGTGGACCGCAAGCGCTGTGATTGGTCCACCAGAACCCCTCCCCTCTGGTAAAAAAACTGCGTCATAGGTATTTCCGTTTGTGACGGTGAAAACAAGGATGAGCCAAGTTGAGGAGTGATTTAACTCAAACGGCAATAAGAAATTCGCTGTTTATTTACTTCCATCATTGCTGATCTTCTCAAATCATACACAACAAGTCGCTGTTTCTTCTTCCTTTGTGGGTTAACTTGCCAAGCTTCTTCTTCATTGACGGTTGCGCTGATACTGTGGTTACACGTGTGGATACTGCCTACCAGCGGTCTGCATGTGTGTTTGCACGTCGACGACGATGCAAAAGTATAAATGAAAACCCACGCGGAACCTACGCCATTGCGGCTACGCCGTAGGACCTACGCACAACTATAATGAGCCCTTTAATCTGATCTCTAACAAAAGTCATTTACAAAAATGTATTTATCTTAGCTTTTTGCACAACATTTTGTATTTTTGAAGAAACCTACCCATACCCTTTTGTGAAAATCATAAAAAATGCTGCCGCTGACTGGCAACTTAAAAAAAAAAACGCTGGCGGGGAAAGAGTTAAGTCATATGCTTTCCAGATAGTAAAGAGAGATATTTCACTTTATAATTTTCTTTACAGTAATTTTGTTAACAGGGTTGAATGGTTGACGGAAGCAGTCAACACAAAATTTTTTGCAAAGTTGAAAATAAAGCGAAGGGGTTAGCAAACACCAAACTCTATCTTGTTCATTAATAATGCAAATAGACTTGCTTTTTACTTGTTTTGTAATTGTCTTTGTCTCGATCCCTGTGTTTATCATACAGTTGCAAGAAGGTCATCTGGTAGTGCGACATTTTCAGTTCCTGCGCTGGTCGGCTTATCGCGAAATTCCAGACTCCAAGAAGGCCTTCCTTAACCTGCTGGCACAAGTGGAAACGTGGCAGAGGGAATGTGGAGATGGTCGGACTGTAGTGCACTGTCTGTAAGTTTCATATTGCTCAGTTTCCGAAATGCTAATTGCAGGCCAGTTACACATCATTGTGTTGATTATAAAATCGAGGCCTTCTGTACATAACACTTAAAAATGTGCACTCAATCTCTGGCTGTTTTAATGTCTTAATTTTCCTCCGCATTTGCTTTCTGACTGCTGTCCCCTCAGGACAAAAGATTGCCACATTCACAAGTTTGTAGTTTAATACCTAGCCTCTATTAATGAGAGCGCCTTGCAGACGCACTGTATCAAGATTCAAAGCATCTTTGCCAGGGTCCTCTATCCGCTGCCCTGCGGAAATGATCTTAGCTCAGTGAAATGTGACATTTTTATTGCACGACTTTCCCTCAGAGCACTGGTGCTTTCCTTTTTTTCTTAAAAAAAAAAAAAGTATTGCAGATGTCAGGCGGCCATTGTTGACACAAGTCATGCCTACCCCCTCAAGACATCTCTAATACAATAATCCACAAGCTTTAAAAGTCTATTGCACAGATATCAGGCCTCGACGTGTTACAAATAGTCTCTTTCTGTCTAAGATGCTAATAAAACAATGTTTTGATGTCTTTAAGAAATGGTGGCGGACGTAGTGGCACTTTCTGTGCTTGCACCATGATAATGGAGATGGTGCATCATCACAACATGGTGGACGTGTTCTACGCAGTGAAGACCCTCCGCAACTCCAAGCCTAACATGGTGGAGTCTATGGTTAGTTATTTAATCATAATTACTAATATTTTCTGTGAATATTGCAAAAGCAATTGATGATGCCTTGATTTGTTTACAGGAGCAGTACCGGTTCTGCTATGAACTAGCTCTGGAGTACCTAGAGTGTTTAGAGGTCAGATAACACTATAGCTCATGACCAGGATCAACATCAGTTTCAACTTCTCTATCTTGCCTCTATTTGTCCTTTTGCTTGGGCCAATCTGGTTCACATGAATGAGCCTTTCCGTCCTCCAATGAGAATGCACATCTACATCAAGAGTCGGAATGTGAGACTACACACATTCTTTTACCTTCAACCTCTACTGTCCATTGTGCACTTTTGTTTTCGATGTTTTCTCCAATATTGTGCCAGATATTCCTGCCAAACCCTTCGGGGCATCGATGAGATTTTACCAACTTTGAGATCAATATGTACATCTTTGACCATGTGACTGGGCCAAAGGTCCACCTCTCTCTGCTTTGCATACCAGGCAGGAGAAAACACGCTGTAATCGAAACCGTGCAACAGCGACAAAATGGGTGATACGTGTACGTGCATTATGTGTATTGTTATACTCTGTACATGGTGTAGTCTGCTGTGGCAATGCCCCTGATTTTAGCAGAAAGGATACCTTGAATGTGAGGATGCGATTCTTGATGGAGGTTTTCTTTACATTATGGGGCGGTTTCCCAGACAGGGCCCAGACTAAAATGCCGTAATTTAAAAACACTTTGTACTGACATGTCTTGACATATATTAGTGGCTTTTTTGCATCGGTTTGTTTGTAAAAACTACTTTAATGTTCTAATATAATTAAGGCATTATCCTGGATTAATCTAAACCCTGTCCGGGAAACTGCCTCTAAAAGATTTAAAGATGGTGTGTAATTTTTTCAGTGTTGATCTACTATCCTATCTCACCTTCATATGTAGAGACAACTATAAGCATTTCTAAATCGAGAACGCTGTTGCCCCCTAAAAACAGCTTGACACAGCAATATTGTATCAAGCGATTGCATGTTTTAAATGGAAAAGCTCAAAAACAAGGGAGATTTGAACAAATCATTATTTTGACAGTTTTTATTGTTGAAGCTAGCAGTGCAAAAATGACATTATCTTTAAATCATGATGTATTAACTGGTCAGCATTTTGGCAGAACAAATACAAAGATGGTTTTAGGTTTTTTTTCTTATTTCTCTGTATATATAATCTATATTTTACAAAAAGAAAGTGTTTCTAGATGTTGTCTTTAATGTGCCAACTCATTTTTTTTGTATGCGTGTGCGTGTGTTTGAGAAGATGCTCGCTCATGGATAAGCATGCCTGTTTCACGTATCATTGCAATCCATTGTGACCCGGTCTGCTTTGGGTTTCTTATGCCAGGTGCCCGCTGTCTATGAGTACAGTAAGAAAAAAGAAAAAATACACGCATATATGAATAAAATGAAAAGCCTCTATAGGAATAAGGTGAAGCAGTCACCAAGAAATTGCTTTTTATCTTTGTATTTATTTGTTGTGTTTTATTTTCTAAAAAATGTAACATGAAAGAATAAAACATTTCAATGTTGCTTTAATCTCTTTATTGTTGTTCATTTTCGCAAAAAAAATCTTGTTTAATTGAAAAACTGGTAACATTTTACAATTATGTATCATGTGTTGCTATTAGTTAATGGATTAGTTAACATGAGGCAGCAAAATCTTTCTATAGCATTTATTAATTGGCAATGTTAATATTTAACATTTACTAATGTTAACAGATACAACATTTACATTTAAAAATGCATAACTGTCAAAATGAACACAAAATAAATAATAGTAAAGAATTCTTTATTGTTGTGGTGCGTTCACACCAGACACGGAAGAGGCGGCAAGCGCGAGTGATTTACATTTTAAGTCAATGCAAAAACGCGAATAAGCATCCTGTGGTGCGGATGCATTGCCGCATGGTCCACGCAAGTTAAAATAACTTTATTGGATTTCCGCGCAGCGTTAACCAATCAGAAGCTTGCTCTAGCAGTGACGTGATTACAGGAAGCGAGCTGAGGCAGAAAAACAAAACAGCAGTGGAGGACAATCATCATCGTTACACGAGACATCTTTTTACTTCTACAGGAATTAAAAGGATCTTGTTTAGAAGAAAATGAGTGAGGAGGTCGAACAATCTGGTAAGTTATTAAATTTGAGATATATAAGCGCCTCCCATGACGCAAATTTAAGCATGAATGACTAGAATTTCAAGCACGACTTTCACACACGAATGAAGCGAGTAAACTCAAAATGTTCAAGGGTCCAACTATGCGCGAATAACGTGTTTTTGACGCCTCTGGTGTGAACGCACAGTCAGTCTATGTTTATGAATGTACAGTGAGGAAAATAAGTAATGGAACACCCTGATATTTTGCAAGTTCTTCCACTTAGAAATCATGGAGGGGTCTGAAATTGATATCGTCTGTGAATGTCCACTGTGAGAGACATAATCAAAAAAAAATCCAGAACTATTTTTTAAACTCTTTATTTGTATGATACAGCTGCAAATAAGTATTTGAACACCTGAGAAAGTCAATGTTAATATTTGGTATAGTAGCCTTTGTTTGCACTTACAGAGGTCAAACGTTTCCTGTAGTTTTTCACCAGGTTTGCACACACTGGAGGAGGGATTTTGGCCCACTCCTCCACACAGATCTTCTCTAGATCAGTCAGGTTTCTGGCCTGTTGCTGAGAAACATGGAGTTTGAGCTCCCTCCAAAGATCCTCTATTGGTTTTAGATCTGGAGACTGGCTAGGCCATGCCAGAACCTTGATATGCTTCTTACAGAGCCACTCCTTGGTTATCCTGGCTGCGTGCTTCGGGTCATTGTCATGTTGGAAGACCCAGCCTCGACCCATCTTCAATGCTCTAACTGAGGGAATCTCGCAATACATGGCCCCGGTCATCCCCTCCTTAAAGGTATAGCGGAAGATTTTCGTTTTCCGGGTGGATCACCACTGTTATTGGTCATCCCAGATGTCAATCATTCTGATTATATGTTGACGTATGACCGTCGCACGTGCTTGCCTCTACGTTCGCTTTCTGCACATGCGCACTTTCACGTGTATGTGTGTTGTGCTACGGTTTCAACCATTCATTGAAGGTCGCGTTCTCACTGTATTTTTTTCAAAATGTCTGAGTGTCGCAAGAGAAAAAGTGTCTACGGTTTGTATGACAAGAAGAGAAAGGACTATAAATAAAGAAACAAGACCAGATGTTTATGGGAGACTATTTCACAAGCTGGCGTGAGCTAAAAGGACAGGTTGGGCTTCCCACGTGAAGTTTCTACTGAAAAGGTACATTTTGTCATGCTATTTGGAGAAATCCATTTAAAATCACTGCTGGTAAAAATTGATGTAAGCTATGATTTGCGATGCTAGCCCTGGCACAAGTCACGAACCGACAGAAACTTGTAAACAGAGCGAAGAGAAGAACTGAGCTCCTGCACGCTCTCTTTCTGTCTCGTGCACGCGTTTAACAGGCGTTCCCTCTCGGGAGCATTTTTTTAAAAATCGAGGGGCGGTTCTTTTAAATAATTCGGGAAAATCTTCCGCTATACCTTTAATACAGTGCAGTCGCCCTGTCCCATGTGCAGAAAAACACCCCCAAAGCATGATGCTACCACCCCCATGCTTCACAGTAGGGATGGTGTTCTTGAGATGGTACTCATCATTCTTCTTCCTTCAAACACGTTTAGTGGAATTATGACCAAAAGTTCTATTTTGGTCTCATCTGACCACATGAATTTCTCCCATGGCTCCTTGGATCATCCAAATGGTCATTGGCAAACTTAAGACGGGCCTGGACATGTGCTGGTTTAAGCAGGGGAACCTTCCGTGCCATGCATGATTTCAAACCATGACATCTTAGTGTATTACCAACAGTAACCTTGGAAACGGTGGTCCCAGCTCTTTTCAGGTCATTGACCAGCTCCTCCCGTGTAGTTCTGGGCTGATTTCTCACCTTTCTTAGGATCATTGAGACTCCACGAGGTGAGATCTTGCGTGGAGCCCCAGTCCAAGGGAGATTGACAGTCATGTTTAGCTTCTTCCATTTTCTAATGATTGCTCCAACAGTGGACCATTTTTCACCAAGCTGCTTGCCAATTTCCCCGTAGCCCTTTCCAGCCTTGTGGAGGTGTACAATTTTGTCTCTAGTGTCTGGGGACAGCTCTTTGGTCTTGGCCATGTTAGTAGTTGGATTCTTACTGATTGGGGTGGACAGGTGTCTTTATTCAACTTATGATCTCAAACAAGTCCATATAATTTAGGATAATAAATGGAGTGGAGGTGGACATTTTAAAGGCAGACTAACAGGTCTTGAGGGTCAAAATTCTAGCTGATAGACAGGTGTTCAAATACTTATTTGCAGCTGTATCATACAAATAAATAGTTAAAAAATCATACATTGTGATTTCTGGATTTTTTTAGATAATGTCTCTCACAGTGGACACGCACCAACGATGAAAATTTCAGACCCCTCCATGATTTCTTAGTGGGAGAACTTGCAAAATAGCAGGGTGGTCAAATACTTATTTTCCTCACTGTAGGTGCATTGTGTAACATTTATGAGGATCTCTTAACAAAATCTCTTGCAATATAATATACATAACTATATTATCAGTGGTGTGTAAAGACATAAATAACATACATAACATTACTACCCAAGAATGAGCCATTTTTATCATAAACAGCAGATCTCCTTACATGGAAGTTGCCATTTTGCGCTGCCACATTCCTACAGTCGCCCTAAACGGACAAATCAGAGGGTGTTTTGTCACTATGTTGTTTTAGATGACGTGTTTGTCCTGTGGCGGCTACCGTAGTTTCTCTGTGCTTCGAAAGCAGAGGGGTGAGCTGTGAACTAAGCCTTTGGTTGCAATTCGCAATTTCACCGCTTAATGCAGCGAAAATCTACACACTGCACCTTTAACTAATGGCAACACATGGAACGTAATTGTAAAGCGTTAGCAATTACCCACTGGAATATATTTGATTGTTTCCCTTTGACATTATTGAGACTAAATCCAGAGAAAATTGACTTTTACTTAGTACTTTTAGGGACGGTTCACATTTCGCGTCTTTTTTCATCCGCAAATGTTATATTGAATGTAGACGAGCGATAAATGTGCTCAAATAGAGAGCAACGCCATAGCCAGTTGAAAATCCTTACATTTTTCAGAGTGCTGCGTTGGAAATAAAGAGTAAAGCGCTGTGATCATGTTTTCCACACGGTTTTAGATGCATAATGTGAATCGGCCCTTACTTTGTCTGTGCTGTCATTTGCTTAGATACAAATGTTTCAGATTAAAATATCAGCTAATCTCATTCAAATGCTCTGAACAGAACATAGATAGTTTTATCACTTTATACTTTGCTGTATCTCAACAATCATCTACTATTAGTTTATTTTAGAAAAAAGTTGATACTTTGGGTTCTGTTGTCATCTGAGATATAAAAACACAACCTCTAAGCAATGACATTTTCTTTTATTGGCAGTTATGAGTGAATTATTTTGAACAACAAAATTTGTATTTTTTATCAGGCTTGCCTTTTATTGTAGGTATTTTATCACGTTCATATTTTAGACTATATAGACAACAAGGTATCATGTTACAGTGGACACTAATTGCTTTTAGCACTGTATACGGTTGCTATATGAAGATGAATCTCTTCCCGTCATTTCTCATGAGTTTACCTATAAAGCACTGATACTGCAAACTAAGCTTGAGAGGTCACAGCACATCATCCAATTGAATTAGTTTACACGCTGAGTGCTTCAACATAAAAGCAATATTAATTATGCACAGTGGCTATATTATATATTGACATGCTCGTATTTGTGTTTTAATGATAGCCCACAACCGTTTGCTACTTGCACCACCCATGAGGTTGTAACTTTACTGCAGTAAGAAGTGAATCTTTCCAACCCGTGACTTCATTTGGGCTTATCATTTAATTAGACATGCTTTAATGGGCTTTTTATCAAATAACTAAACAGGCCAGTGGCTTTCAATAGTGGCGATGGATGACTCCGGCTGATCCATTGATCTCATTCTTATTCTCACAATGCTGTTTGTTTTGGATAGTCTGATAAGGTCAAATGAACGATTGCCTTCTCTGCATCATTCCGGCAGCCTATCTTTATCTTTTTTGATACTTGTTCCCTACATGTAATGGGCAGGCCTGCACAGAATCTCCGCCCGCAGATTTCCACAGAAAAGTCCATGTTTTCTCAAACTACACAGAGTTCGGCACACATTCCCCACGCGTGTTTGTGAGCAGTAGTAGCCTGTCCTGTTTGCTATGACAGTAATGATGAGCACAGACCATTTGAACATGAATGAAGATGTTTATAGGAATGTTTATAACCAAACCGTTCATGAGCCCCATTCACTTTAATAGTATTCTTTTTCCTATGGAAGGGAATGGGGCTCATGATCGGTTTAGTTCTAAAATCCCTTATCTTTCCATATCTTTCAGAACAAAGACATTTATACAGGTTTGTAACAAGTGGGCCCTATCATACACCGGTTGCAATGCAGTGCAATACGCGACGCAAGGGTCTTTTGCTAGTTTGAACCCTGCGCAATTATCGTTTTATCGTTTAGCACCATGTTGTTTAAATACAGTAGCAAATACATTTGTGCCCAATTTTGCGCCTTTGGGTGTTCAGGCGCATAGTTGCTATTTTGAGGCAACTAAATATTGTTTTTGTTATTTAAAGAGCGCATTAGTAATATGCCCCTATAAACGGGTTGACAATGCGTGTTTGCTTATCACACAGACGGATGCGCTGCAGCACACAAACGCTTTTAAATATGAAAGATTAATGGATAAAAAATGTAAACGATTATTATTAAGTCTCTCGGACATAAATGAGGACCGATTATGAGTCGTTAGAAGGTGTAAAGAGCTGCTTCACCTGTAGCATGGTAAGTAAATATTTAATGCAAATACTGCATTTATTTTTAAATGTTTTTTAAATGCTACCCTAGAGATTTATTGTATATTTTTAAGTAATGCTTTAAAAAACTCACGGCGATGTCCGAATGCTGAAAGTTTCGACTCTCCACACGTTTGTAAATTCTTTATCTCCTGTTTGTTACAAATAAAGGTTTTTTTTACAGTACAAACCTTTTCTTCCATATTTGTAAATTATTTTTTTAAGATAACACTGATCATGTAGGCTACCCATACATTTACATCAATTAAGACTTCTAAAGGTTTATATAGAAAAAAATAACAATTTCAACACAAATGAAAACAAAGCAATTTCTTAACATTATTCTAAAACTGGTTGTCTTCTTCGTTCTTAGTTTTTCAGTTTACAAACTCCGGCATCTAATTAGGGAATCGGCATGGCACAAGCACAACTGTCTTTTAAAGGAGATAAGAGCTGATACGATCATATATGGTAAATGACCCTTATTTACCATATATACCCTCGCATTGGGCCCCCAATTTGCTAAATCCTCAACTGTGGATAACATAATTATGCCGCAATATTTAGTCTGTCTGGAACTAAGCTGAGTTAAACCACATCACTGTGTGACACTTCAATACATATGAACGGCCGCTACGCTAATACGATTTTGTTTTTCTCTCCCTGTCTCGTCCTCGACCCGAGGACGAGACAAACAGACCCAGTCCCGGCAGATGTGAAAGTCGGCACACCTCTGATCTACTGGCTGTCCTTCAACGTTATGCCCAGCTGATACCTGACCAACGATCACCGGCAGAACCGCTTAATCTCCATTTCCGTTCTCCCAAGGGTTTTTCCCTCCTAGGACTTATTTTTCCTCGGATAAAAGCCCGGGGTTTTTTTTTCTCCTAGGGGGTTTTTCACCCCGGGGAGGCAGCCTTATTGGGCTTTACCTAGCTTCCTCTTCTATACGTTGCTTTAGTAATACGTGCAATTATAATATTGAGTCATAGCCGCAGCAAATTTAACTGCTCATGCTATCATGTATTCTGTTGTGCTATCTGTCGTTTTCTGTGCTTTTCACTGCTTCTATTTATGTAAAGCTGCTTTGAAACAATTGACTTTTGTGAAAAGCGCTATATAAATAAAATTGAATTGAATTGAATTGAATCATCGGTTTATTGCACGTTACGCCCAAAACACACCCATTACTCATTACGAGAATAACTAGGCGCACAAACCATTTTTCCCTTCGTTAAATTAGCAAAAGTGGATTCGGACATGCCCATTTAGACCGTGCTCTTTAGACAATACACTTACATTGTTAAAAAAGGGCCCATCCTGTGTTAAATAAAATTATAAATCATTGTTATGAGTTTACTATTATGAACCGTGGTAAGGTTAAGAGACATCGACTGTTTATTAAGGCTACTTGAGTTTTGTTTATTTTTAGCCAAATTGTTATGTATTTCAGCTTTGAAAGCACTATTAGTTTAACAGGCAATTATACTTTATAACAGATTTGTTAAAAACAACACAATCTGTTATTTTTGGAACAACATATTTTGTGCTACTTTTAACACAACCTGTGTTTTATTTTAACACAAAATGACACATAATGGGCCCTATTTTAACGATAAGGGCACGGCATTTATTTACTTACCAGGCTGCAGGTGAGGCAGCTCTTAACGTCTTCTAACGTCTCATAATTGGTCCTCATTTATGTCAAAGAGACTCAATAATAATCTTTTACATTCAATCCTTTAATCTTTCATATTTAAAAGCGTTTTTGTGCTGCTGCGCATTCATGTATGTGATAAGCAAACCCGCGTTGTCGTCCCGTTTATAGGCGCATATTACTAACGTCCTCTTTAAATAACAAAAAAACATATTGGTTCTCAAAATAGCAACGCGCCAACAATGCGCCTGAACACACCTCGTTTTCAGACCAGAACGCCCATGGGCGCAAAAGGGGGGCGCAAATGCATTTGCTATTTAAACAACGTGGCGCTAAACGTGAAAATGATAATTGGGCAGAGTGGAAACTAGCGAAAGACACTTGCGTCGCGCATTGCACTGCATTGCGCCAGGTGTAAGATAGAGCCCATTGTGTTAAAAGCATAACACACACACAAAAAAATTTGTACAAAATGAACACATCCTTTCTTAGAGTGTACAACCTAACGGGCAATTATTGATACAGTTATTAGTATTGCTAATATATATTTTATGAAACATTTTATACCCATAATATTTACTTATAACAGTATAAATATACTGTAAAAGTTTGATTACAAACCTGCAAACAATTATTTTACCCATATAGTATCACAAATATTTTGCTGTTATAATAATTATTATGTTAATGATTCATTATTATTTTTCGTAATTTTTGATTTGAAAAATCTTTTCTTATGATTTCTTATTAATTAAGCCATTAATAATTTATTTTCAATCACAATTAAGCACCCTCTAATAAAATGTTCTTACTATAAATAAACAAACAATTGTAAAGCATGTTTTCATTACATTTAACTTTGAACTACATTTCCTTCATTGACTTCCCTTTGAAACCTGGTTTCTAGAAGTGGCGGATTTATGATTTTACAACACCTTGAAGAAAGTAACAAATGAATGCTGGATAGCCAACAGCGCTCTATTGTGTTTCCTGGAGGCATTCAACAGACTCTGTGTGTTCAAGAGCGATTACAGAACCTGGATGTTCTCTGTTACATCTCATACAATACCTCCATCTACAAGGCCAAGTTTCCATCCCTTTCTCCGAGGTATTAATATGAACATTGATGTATTGTGTCTTATGGACTTGTGTAACATCATTTTTCCCAAGGTTTTGCGCTCAGTGACATTGAATACATCATTTCTTAAACTTTTTAAGGAACTTACAGTAACAAGCACAGACATTTAGGCTACATGCTTTCCTCACTGTGCAAACTACAGTGAATAGGCTAGGCTATAGTAGTAAAATAATAGTTGTTTCTTAAATGAAGCATTAGTTTAGATATTTTCTCTTTATTTTAAATACTTATCCTAGTAAAGGGCGATTTTGAATCCTATAAAAATACTGTGTGAGTGATTTGTTGATTTTATGATTTGTTGAATGTTTTTTTTTTTAGAGTAAAAAAGCACACAACAATTGCATACATATCCTAATAGGATATTTAAGTCTTTATTTTCAACAATCTAAATTGTGATTGATTGATTATAACTGTACATTCAGAACCCAATACCCTCACCCAATAAACAATATTTTTTTTTACTTTTCACTGGTAACACGGTTCTTGCATTCCCAGAGCTAAAAGTTAAACTGTCTCAAAGTTAAACAAGAACCCCTTCAAATATATTGTTGTTTCACAGTATGAAGGTTATTCTGTGCATTGCAGAACCTGAGGTGTTTACTGCAGTCCTGACATAAAACGTCATGCTGCATTTAACAAAGACAATGCATTGCATTGCAAGGACATCTGCGTTTATAGTTTATGAAACAGCTGCCTTGTTAAAAGATAACCGATTTAAAAATCTGAAACTGGGAAGAAAGAAAACTTGCAAACAATGCAAACATTGGACAATGGAGTATTATAGAAAAATATGTCTAAGTTTAAGAAATTTGTGAGATAAGAAGCAAATTAATAAATCTTGAGCTCGGCCTTCTTTTAAAAAGTGGGAAAATTACTGTTTTTAAGTAAATGTACATTTTACATTACATTTATGTATTTGGAAGGCGCTACAGTACATTACAAGGTATACATTTACATTTACATTGTCATTTAGACTACTGCAATGCGCTACAAGGCTTCCAGCCTGCATGACCAAACCCAAACTGACCACTCCCAGGTTTCTGGCTGTCCTGGAAGGTGTCATGGTCGAGGAACCTAGCTGAATGGAAAGGTTGTAGTGAATCTTTGGTTCAGAAGATATGACAAGCAGTTCTGTCTTCGCAAGGTTAATCTGAAGATGGGGATCCTTCATTCAGAGTGAGATGCCCCTCGGGCATGCTAAGATGTGGGCAGAAACTGTGGGATCATCAGGGTGGAATGACAAGTGGAGTTGAGGTTAGTCTGCATAGCAGTGGTAGGAAAAGCCATGTTTTTGAATGACAGAAAAGAGCAATGGTCCAAGCACAGAGCCTTGAGGCACCCCGTTATTGAGACGTTGGGGTTCGGAGACATCACCTCTCCTCTCCATACATTTTATCAACCTGTGTTCCCTGAGTTCAAACCACAGGCTGTAAAAATGTGGACTTAGTGTTCATGACCACACCTGAAGAGCTGTGAAGAGCTTATAGTTGAACGAACCTGCCGTCACCATCTTGGCAGCATGTCACTGCACATCACTCGCCAATAACCGTAAATGGGCAAGGAGGTGGGATGTGGGCGGAGCTAAGGTTCCTGCCTAGCTCGACGGTAGTGAATGCACAAGCACACATAAAGAATAATTATTAAAGTAGTACTTCCTTAATTACTTTTTCCTGACAAAATGTATTACTCATAGGAGACTATGGTTGATCTTCCCCAGTCTTTAACCCTTCTATGTGCTATCTTAATGGACTCATGAGAGCAGGATACCTACCTCCAACAGATTATTTTTAACATTGCAAGGTTTCTCAGGTCCTTTACAGTAGCCTATACTATAAGTCACAGGTGTTCGTACTGGAAATGGAAATACACCATTATTCTGTCTTGTCTATGCTTTGATCTGTTAAAGCTTCTGAACCACAAACTATTTTTTAGTTTATTCAGCATAAAGTGAATGCATTTTCTCTCAGTCACTGACACTAAAACTGAATCTCCTGCATCCCTGCTGACTGCATCTCACTTATGACTGGATATTGGCTTTCTCTTCTGTTGCTTGATGACATCTCTCATATGCTTTGACATGATGTTGTAATTCGCTGCAGTTCAGTCAGGGAAGATCTGTGACGACAGTTTGACATGCTGGGAAATTGCCTGCAGTAACATTTATAGGATCTGAGAGCATGGGAAAAGCAAAGGGGTTTGTTGTCGAAAACAATGAACCAGCAACTTTTAAGCACACAACTTTATTTCTACTAAACAAGCAAAAGACAAAACATTTGTATTTGAAGTTAACATTTTTTAATTTTCAGCAATAGGAAAAGGCATTTCTCAGTGTTACAAGTTCAGCTTATTCAGCACAGTTTACACAGTTTCTAAGGGAAGGACTTCTCAAGAAGTGAAAACCAGGTTTATTGTTTCAAAGCAGCTTTATATTAAGAAGAAAAACACAGAAAACAGGAAAATAATTAAATATATATATATATATATATATATATATATATATATATATATATATATATAATAGAAAATAATGTATAATTACCAAATATTATAAATATTAAAAAGTGTAATCTACTGAAACACCACATGCATACATTCATATGTGACCAGTCACGGAAAGTAGGGACACAAGTCGGATCTGGGCATTTTGAGTTATTCACAGATTCTGAAAGTGCAGTTTCTAAGCTTTCCAACGATGTGTAACACATGAAAATCTGATAAGATTTGGAGAAGTTGTGGCCATTTGAGTATAGGAACTCAGAAATACTCAAACCGAGAAAATCGAGACGAAAGGGACTCTTCTTTTCAGCTGGGGGAGACAATAGGGCTCATTTACATCTCATTTAGCTAAGCCATGCCCCCTGTAAAACCCTTTTTGAGATGTTCTAGCATCATATGTAGTATTTTATGACCAAATGACAACCCGCAAAAATAAACATGACTCTTTTACATTTGTGGGGATCACAAGTCGAATCCAGTCTGTTTCAGATTATCCAATGACCATATTTGTCTACAAATGCGTATAATCCGTGAAATATAGATTGTTTACATCAGATTTCGCATGAATGTCTGGTAAGTAAGGGATAATGTAGAGGCAGCCGGTAGTTATTGGGAAATAAGCCCCGACAGTGTGATCAGGACCCGACGCGAAGCGGAGGGTCTTGTATCACACTGAAGGGGCTTATTTCCCAATAACTACCGGTTGCCTCTACATTATCCCGCTTATTACACGGCTTCTTGCCACATAAATATGAATTCTGGACATGAATATGAATTTGAAACATTTTATTGGCATATTTGTTTTAAATTAACATTTTTATCCTTCCGCGAAACTTTGCACAGATGCATAAAATGATCGTAATACCTTATTAAGATCCTCTGCTTCATACTTGTCTGTCTCCATTTTTTTCTCTTTAACCAGTCTTTGAGAAGTTTTAATCCCCATTCTGTATTTTTTGTGTGTTGGCTTCGTAGCTGTCATGCTCTATTTTGTCAAGTTCAGTCTCAGTAAGCTGTCTGTGTCTTGTCATGGTTGTCGAGTGTTTGTCACAAGATGGCGCCAAACAGACAGTAATCTTTATTGATCTTTATTGGCGCGGAGCGATTTTACTCGTGCAAGTAGTCCGGCTATGCGTTATTATTTTGGAGCGGTTATTATTTGAAAAGAACGAACCTGCAAATGTCTCAACTGACCAATCAGAATCAAGCATTCCAGAGAGCCGTGTAATAATACAATATAATATATAATCTGAAGACTATTTAAATCGTAAAATGTAAGGGTATATGAGCTTACACTCCGTTAAACACATGAACCCGCCTTCAAAGTTTGTATTTAAAATAGGGAAGTAGTATAATAATAGATCATCCAAACAGCGCCGTCGAAAACGTGACATCCTTTAGAGAGGTTACCAATGGCTCGCTCGTTCCTCCATCAGCCAATGACTTCATGGAAAATATTGATAGACAAAACATGTAGCCAATAATATGAAGAATACAACTATATCTGTGTAACTTCTGTGTGTTTGGACTCATGCTGCGCTGCAAGAACTGACATAGAGATGACGTCAAAGTACTGCGAGAGCGAGTCGAAATTAAACTACTCCGTAAGATTTCTTGAAGAGCTCTCGCGGTACTTTGACGTCATCCGACTGCGGCGCCGCATAAAGTCAGTGACGCGGCTGACGTACGATGCGGCTGACTGTTATTTGTTTCGCCCCAGCTTCTTTTATTTTTCTTTTGTTTTGTGCGCCCGAGCTTTACAGTCTGGGGAGACGCACGCTATAAGTTTGAAAAAAAAAATACTTAGCAAATATGTCTGAGGAACAGGGCAGCGCGTCACTAAAAGTCACGTGACTTCACGCTCGAGCCGGAAGAGAAGACAATGCTGAATAAAGTCGTAATTCTGCTATTTTTGGACCAAACTGTATTTTCGATGCATCAACACAATCTTACTGACCCACTGATGTCACATGGACTACTTTGATGATGTTTTTATTAACTTTCTGGACATGGAAACCATACATAGATTTTCAATGAAGGGGATAGAAAGCTCTCGGACTAAATCTAACGATAAAACATCTTAAACTGTGTTCCGAAGATGAACGGAGGTCTTCCGAGTTTAGAACGACATAAGGGTGAGTCATTAATTACATTATTTTCATTTTTGTGCGAACTATCCTTATTTAGTAGTCATGTTGTTCCCTTTGGGGGCGGAGGCGAAAACACAAGCTTATACAGTATGTAAATATACACACAGACAATGACGCCCCCCGCTGCACGCTAGAATCTCCGGAAAAACAAGCCTATTTTAACCGCAAAATGTACGCTTTTAAATATACAAAAACTGCTATCTCAAACATGGAGAGGCTTCTTCGTGATCTCAACTAACAGATTCTGCAATAAAACAAAAATCACAAATTTCGAAAAAAAAACTTTGTTTCTCATTTTCTCGAAACTTGTGCTGCCGACTTGAGTCCCTGGTTTCCGTGACGGGTCACATATACAAATACTGTTTTACGGTGCTGGGTTAAAGAACACATTTTAGCCTCCTTGTTTATTCAGGTTAGGCTAGGAAAGTCAAACCCCAACCGGCAGGACACCTCCTCCGTGGGACGATCATTACCGCTAAGGTTCTAGTAGAAGCAAGCAGTCCTTCTCTTGTTTTTTATACGTTTTATTAATACAATTTAGTAATATTACAAAAATGTAGTTTTTCCAATTAAGTGAAAATAAATGTACAAAGTCTAATTCCCTAATTCAAAGTTAAAGAGCGACGGACTGTCAGGCACCGGAGAAACGGATGTCGCATCCAGTTTTTGTCGGACTCTTCAATACTTCCTTTTATAGACTAGTAGCCAAGTGGTGGTAACTTACTCTTTGTTCCTTTGTCTATTCTTTATAGGTTAAATGCATTATTCTGTTCATGTTCTTTTCTCTATTTCAATAAACTTGTTAACACAATATTGTGTGATTGTCTTTCTTACAACATTTAACATGTAATTTATCATGTATACATTTTAATACATACTTTTGACCAATATATTAGTTGTCATTCATATATATTTCAAAGTCAGTGGTTACAATAATTTTTGTATATACAATACTTGGTGTAGTAAAATACAGGTAAATAGTTGTTTTCAAGTTATTTACTGATATTACACATTATTCATATTCCTAAAGGTTTCTAAGGGTCATATAGTAAAATACCATTATTCATATATCAAAAGGTAGGACAAATTTTAATTTCACTCAACAATACATACACATATAATGTACAAAATATATTTCTGCCAAATTTCTAAACTGAAAATTGAAGTGGGGAAAACATGGACAAAATAACAAAAAGTTTCCGATCTTCAATGCTGCAGAGAAAACAAGTTCAAAATCATAAATTTTTCTTTTAAACCCTGATTTTTAGTCTTTCTTTGGTCTTGTCATGCTCTTATTCTTTTACATTTGCTGTTGGGTGTCACTCACAAGGTTTTGCTTTTGTTGAAATTCAACAGACACTGGACTGAAATGGTCACAATACATCTTTTTATAACAATTTTTATTATCCAGACAAGAGTTTACATTAAATCATTAAAGAGACGAACATTGAAAAAAACACATTGTCTGCACTTTTATCTTTTTACACATTCTTTTCCAACATATAACTTAAAAAAAGGAATCACACCAACAACAGAATAACTATCATTCCAAACCCCTTCAAGGTAGTATTAGAAAATATGGGCAGACTCTACAAGCGATTATACTTAAAAATTTTAATTAAAATAAAGAAAGCTGTTCTTCAGATTGTTTCAGGTATTTTCATGATAATCAAAATTTTTTGAATGATTGTTTTTGACAAGTGTTGCTTTTTTAAATTCACATTATAAATGACTCAAACTCATAGTGATTTTAGATTGATAAGGACTTCCTACTGATCACAGAGCCGTTGTACACACACAAGCTGTGCATGAAACACAGAATCGGAGCCTTGCGATTCAGAATCAATTTAAGGCAGGTCTTTTTAATGGGGAACGCGATGTATCGTCACAGCCCTAGTGTATATATACACACCATGGGTCTGTTGAATGCTTTATTCTGATTGGCTGAGAAATGTCCCATAGGTGTTGATTATTTTCTGTAAACGGCACACCTAACCTTTTAAATGTCTTAAAAATAGGCACCAGAGCAATATTTTGGTATAAGCTGAATAATTGACTCCGGTCATTGTGACCCAACCCAACTTGACACAATCAAACTGTGGCGAGCAGTATGGACAAGAGCCGTGGGACTCCTCGTATCCCACGGAGGAGTCGGGAAGTATAAATGAAGGAACGACAATGGTGGAGGACAAGAGAGGACCAGGCCTGGACATTGTTTTGTTTATGACTGGCTGTCGTCCGTGATGGGCTGCCGACGTTTACTTTCATTTTGTTATTGTGTTTATTTTGTATATTAGAGTCTTAAATGTTTTCCGGTTTCCGCCTTCTTCCTCTCCACATACATACCTCGTTACACAAACAAGTAGACCACCTTTAACCCCCACTGTGCTGGACAAACTCTGCCAATTGTCCTTGATCATCACTATAAGTGAGTCCATGAATGCAAATGGTACAGGAAGGCAATGTGGGTTGTGAAAGAGTAATAAATGCCCAAATTTTTAATCCTACAGTGGACACCACTTATTCCATTAAATATGCAACATAATGAAGTTGTGTGACAACAACGCAGCATACAGATAAAGTATATGATGTACTGTATCTCATATAATTCTAAATCAGTTAAATATTAACATGATATTGTGTATAATACTGTAATCTAGTTCTTTTCTGACCATGATCGCATTCATCCATTTATTTTTCTCTTTAAACGTTCGAGTTTTGCTCTCTCTGTTTGATTCCCACTTGTATGCTTTTTCTTTTCATTTAGGCCGCTGTAACAACTCAATACAATAAATTCCCATCTGAACTAAAGAATCACAGTGTGTGATTACTGACTGATTTATGTGAGCAGGTGTAACATTCAGCAGAAATGAGTTTCCTAGAAAGCAATTAGCACGAACTCGAGCACTTCCACAGCCCTTAAAGACCCTTTACACAAGTCTCTTATTTATTGGAGCATTAGCAGTATTGTTAAGTTAAACTTTATAAATTATTCATCGTTAAATAAAGAAGAAAAAACTCTATCAGATGAAATGAGTTTTGATTTGAGATCAAATAAATGAATAGCACTGGTTGTGTGGGCACATAGTGCAACCCAGATCCCTTAAGGAAGAGAGTTGCGTCAGCTCCCTTCACTTCAATGGAAGAGTTTTTTTGACAGTAATGGTGGGATCATGGAGCGTCTCAAGAGTTTCCGGAAGTTACTGTCAGCCCTATAGAGCTGCAGCAGAAAAGACTGAATGTGATGAACTTGATGAAAGTTTTAAGACGTTTAAAAAAAATAACATGTATATTAGCACTACATGGAAATCACATCACTTGCATTTGTAGTGGATTATTTCTCATTAAATTAGTACATTTAGGGGATTTTACGAGAAAACGGGTCAGGCTAGGACAGGCTGAGGATAACATTAGCAACAAATAACAAACTACCAACATCCTTTTTAATGGTAAATGTAGTTTTCGTAATGCACATTCGTCTATTATTGTGTAATTAGAGATACAGGTTATTAAACATGATGGTGGTACATAGTGCATAATGCAGATCCTGTAAAAAATAACTTTCTTAATTCCTTAAAATATGTGACCAGTCACGGAAGGTAGGGACACAAGTCGGATCTGGGGCATTTTAAGTTATTCACAGATTCTGAAAGTGCAGTTTCTAAGCTTTCTGACGATGTGTAACACATGGAAATCTGATAAGATTTGGAGAAGTTGTGGCCATTTGAATGTAACACATTGAAGAAAGAGAATGCCGAGAAATTTGAGAAAGAAAAAAGTTAACACTTTCCCTTTGCCCAGGCTGGAGAGACAATAGGACTCATTTACATCAAATTTAGCTAAGCCATACCCCCTGTAAAGCCGTTTTGAGATACATCATATGTAGTATTTTATTACAGAAGTCCGAATGAACAACATGCAAAAATAAACAGGACTTTTACCTTTGTGGGGATCACAAGTCGAATCCAGTCTGTTTCAGATGTGTGAATCATCCAATGACCATTTTTGTCCACAAATGCGTATAATCCATGAAATATGGATATAGTTTGTTTACATCAGATTTCGCATGAACGTCTGGTAATACAATATAATATACAATCTGAGGACTATTTACATCGTAACATGTAAGGGTATATGAGATTACACTCCGGTAATTTACGTTCCGTTCAGGGACGGACTGGGGCTAAAAAACAGACCTGGACTTTCTCCCAAACAGGCCCATCATCCGGCCATTCGCCCCTAGCCATGTGCAACAGACACTATGATGTCCTGATACTATGCCACAATACTGTCAGACTATCAGACAAGGTTATTTAATATTTTGTCAATGTTATATTACACTTTGATGTATAATAAGGCTGTGAAATAATGAAAATGGCTAGGCCCTATTAATTTTGTCTGTAAAGCTTTCACAAACAACCACCAGGTCTTTGCCAATTCCACAATAATAAACACAAATATGAAAGACAAGGAAATCTGCACTCTGATGGAAGACAGACAGAAAGTGCAAGCTAGGATTTTTTTGTTAAACTAATATTTGGTCAATTATTTAGCCCCCTTTCTTGTATATTAGCACGTTTAGAGTGGTAGCAATGCATGCCTGAAAATTTCCGTTTAATTCAATATCTAGTCTTCATTCTAGCAGAAAATGTGAGCTCACTACAACCTCTCATATACAGTAGTCAATGAAAGAAAAAAAATGCAATACGATGAATGTCCACCCACAGTTTTTAAATGGGGTTGGATAAATATTTTTTGCTTTGGTGTGTGTGTGTGTGTGTGTATGATTTTGTTTAGATGACAGTTGTAGGTTACAGTTTGACAAGAGTTTGCAGTTTAAATGATGTCCCATATGAACAAAATTACGGTATTGTTTTTACGTTTCCACTGTTCAATCGTGCCCGCGCCTCTCTCTCTCTCTCACACACACGCAAACGCACACACATCACATCTCTCTCTAGCAGTAGTTGCGCATTACGTTAATTTTCACACGAGTTTTATTTATTTTCATATTGTGTATATTATTTATAATGTCACGTGTCCTGCTACTACTGGCACTTACAGGACCTCTTGCTGATTTGAAGTTAACTCGGTCTGTCCCTCATCATGACCAGGCAGTGGATGCTCAGGCTTGCGAATTCCGTGGAATCCGTGGACCAATCACGACTAGTAGGCCGACTCTTCTTCCTCGTTTTTTTTTTTACACGTAGCAGCATATAAGTGATCATATTAGTGCCCCTCTTGTTGGCTGTTCATATTGCGTTATTTGACTTTTTTTTTGCTGACGGCCGGGCGACGGCCCTCCGTTGAACGGCCGTTCTGGACTTTTCCAGAACGCACAGATTGCCAATCTGTCCCTGGTTCTGTTAAACACATGAACCCGCCTTCAAAGTTTGTATTTAAAATAGGGTGGTAGTATAATAGATAATCCAAACAGCGCTGTTGAAAATGGGACGTCCTTTAGGGATGTAACCAATCGCTTGCTCGTTCCTCCATCAGCCAATGACTTCATGGAAAATATTGATAGACAAAACATGTAGCCAATTATATAAAGAATTCAACGATCTCTGTGTGACTTTTTTGTGTGTGTTTGACTTCATGCTGTGCTGCAAGAACTGACAGAGAGATGATGTCAAAGTACTGCGAGAGCGAGTCGAAATTAAACTACTCCATAAGAATTCTTGAAGAGCTCTCGTGGTACTTTGAAGTCATCCGACTGCAGCGCAGCATAAAATCGACCAAGCCAGTGATGCGGCTGACTGTTATCTGTTCCACCCCAGCTTCTTCTTTTCTTTTGTTTTATGCGCCCGAGCTTTGTTTACAGTCTGGGGAGATGGAAACTTAGCAAACAATGTCCGAGGAACAGGTGAGCCGCATCACTACAGTCACGTGACTTCATGCAGTTCACAACAGAGCAGGAACAGAAGACAATGCTGAATAAATCGTAATTCTTGCTATTTTTGGACCAAACTGTATTTTCGATGCTTCAACACAATCTTACTGACCCACTGATGTCACATGGACTACTTTGATGAGGTTTTTATTACCTTTCTGGACATGGAAATCGTACATAGATTTTCAATGGAGGAATCAGAAAGCTCTCGGACTAAATCTAACGTTAAAACATCTTAAACCAGGGCTATCAATTGGCCGCCCGCGGGCCAGACCCGGCCCCCAAGGTAATTTAATCCGGCTCTTTATGTAGTCTGTAAAAAGACATCTCTAGAATAAATTTAGTAAGTTAGACAACGGGCAAAAAGTTACAAGTTGATCCGCGTGCGTCTGTTTTAACTTTATTTGTTGTATTTCCAGCTTAAAAACAATGCCTTTTCCGACAATTGTTGTCTGATATGTCAGCTCAATGATGACTTGCTTATCCACAATGACATTTACGTTACATGTCTTAATAAATTAAACTCCTGCCGTTTTCCCAAAATTCAAAGCAGACAAAGACTCAAATATTATGTGAGTCATTGTTCTCACACAAGAATGCAATTTAAACGAGTAACAGTTAATCGCCCATCGTTCACAGCCCAGCACCTGCACCACTGTATGCGTATCGTGCTGACAAACATACACCTGATTTCACTGCTCTTGCGCAATCTAAAAACATATTCTGTCTTATTAGAAGCTAGCCTAATGTTTGCCAGTTATTAAGATGGCTGTTGTAGTTTAAATAGCTTTGACAAAAAACTGCATAAAACAATGTTTTGTTCCATGTTATAAACTTTTTTGTTATGTGCCCTGAAGTGAGTAAATGAGTTAAATTCTCAATGAGTGTGATATGGCTCTTATTTTAAGGTGACCAGATTTTTAAAATGAAAACCGGGGACATTTCCTAGTTAAATGGTCAAAATATCAATAAAATCTCATTTGTTGTTATCTATGAATTAAAAAACGGGGACAAAATGTTTTTTGAAAGCTTTCTTTTTTTTTATTGTTGTGGGTTCGCTGCAAAAAATGACTTCTTAATTAATTGTATTCTTGTCTTGTTTTCAGTACAAATATCTAAAAAATCTTAAATCAAGATGCATTTTCTTGATAAGCAAAATCCCCAAAGAAAAATCTAGCTTTAAGACAAATAAATAAATTTAAGTGAATTTGTGCTTAAAACATGCAAAAAAATATATATATTTTTCTTGAATTAAGTAGTTTTTTTTTTTTTGCTTGTTTTAAGCAAAAATTTGATATTTTGGTCTTAAAATTAGACTTATATTCTAAGGTCATTTTGCCCATCAAGAAAATGCATCTTGACTTAAGAATTTTTTTATATTTGTACTGAAAACAGTCATTTTTTGCAGTGTTTCTAATTCAATTAATTGAACAATTTCTGTATCTTAAAAATCTATTTTTCCCGTTTTTTACAAAAGAGACATACCCCATCAAAAATGACTTCTAAGGTACTTCAGCTGATTTCATAACATTGTAAATGTGAAGAACAGAAGGAATAATGCAAAATGTAAACATATTTAGCCTACACAAAACAAATGCTCCATAACATACTGTGATCAGTTAATTTCATTGGTTTATTACTTTAACATAAGCAGTTAGTACCTTAAGCCCCCATAACTTTAACTCTTTTCATATCTTATGATAATTTGATTGATGATAAGGACGCTTTTTCGTGTGTCTCGTAGTAAATTCTTCTTCGCTAAATCAGTGGTGTGCGCAAGTAATAAGTAGCTCGCGGCCCCCTCTGCTGGTGAAAATAATCATTACATGATTGCTCCGGTCTGGTACTACAAACGCTATGTTGATCGGGTTTTTTCAGTGTATTTGCTGGTTGTTTTGGACATGCTGTAAAACGGGGACATTTCCGGGGACAGCTTCAGTCGGGGACAGAACACCAAAAAACGGGACTGTCCCCGGAAAACGGGGACGTCTGGTCACCTTATCTTATTTACCCCTTTAAATGTAGAATAAAGCTTACTCGGGTATCTTACAATGCACTTATGTTGTTATGCAGTTTTAAAATACAACATATGAGCATGTCTGGATGTAGAAAAAGCCTACTTGGACATCTAACAATGCACTAATGTTGTTGAATGCAGTTTCAAAATATATGTTTGTAGAAAAAGCCTATTGTACAATGCACTGATTTTGTTTTTATGCAGTTTCAAAATATAACATTAGTATGTTTAAATGTAGGAAAATGTAGTCATCATCACTGTTATATCTCCGGCCCCTCATTTGAGATGCTTATCATGAACTGGCCCCATGACAAACTAATTGAATAGCCCTGTCTTAAACTGTGTTCCGAAGATGAACGGAGCTCTTCTGAGTTTAGAATGACATAAGGGTAAGTCATTAAAGGAATATTCCATTTTCTTAAAAGAAAAATCCAGATAATTTACTCACCACCATGTCATCCAAAATGTTGATGTCTTTCTTTGTTCAGTCGAGAAGAAATTATATTTTTTGAGGAAAACATTGCATAATTTTTCTCATTTTAATGGACTTTAATAGAGCCCAACATTTAATACTTAACTCAACACTTAACAGTTTTTTTCAACGGAGTTTCAAAGGACTCTAAATGATCCCAAACGACATAAGGGTCTTATCTAGCGAAACGATTGTCATTTTTGATAAGAAAAATAAAAAATATCCACTTTTAAACCACAACTTCTCGTCTAGATCAGGTCGTGATGCGTGATGTGACCCCACGCAATACGTCATGACGTCAAGAGGTCACAGAAGACGAACGTGAAACTCCGCCCCAGTGTTTACAAACGTGTTGAAAGAGGAGCGTTCCTACGTTGTTGTGTGTCAACTGATACTAATTAATGTCTTTGTGTCAGTTTATTGTTTAAAATCCTTTGAAACTCCGTTGAAAAAAACTGTTAAGTGTTAAGTATTAAATGTTGGGCTCTATTAAAGTCCATTAAAATGAGAAAAATCCTGCAATGTTTTCCTCAAAAAACATAATTTCTTCTCGACTGAACAAAGAAAGACATCAACATTTTGGATGACATGGTGGTGAGTAAATTATCTGGATTTTTCTTTAAAAAAAAAATGTAATATTCCTTTAATGACATTATTTTCATTTTACTATCCCCATTAAGGAGCCACGCTGTTCCCTTTGGGGACGGGGGCAAAAACAAAAACCGCTTATAAGGTATGTAAATACACACAGACAATGACCCCCCCCCTGCTGCACGCTAGAATCTCCAGAAAAACAAGCCGATTTCAACCGCAAAATGTACGCTTTTATAAATATACATAAACTGCTATCTCAAACATGGAGAGGCTTCTTCGTGGTCTCAACTAACAGATTCTGCAATAAAAAGAAAATCACATATTGTGTTTATAAACAAATTTATACAGGTTTGTAACAATAATCTCTTAAGAGATTCACCTTTTTTTGTTTCACAAAAAAAATCTGAAAATTCAGGATGACAGGATTCTGTTTCTTTAAAATCTGAACATCAGCCCTACCAAAAGTATGGGTGGTGATAGCGCAGTGGATAAAACACTCGCCTTTGGTGTGAGAGACCCGGGTTTGAATCGTGCGACCCCTGACATATATAGCAATTGTAAGTCACTTTGGATGAAAGCGTCAGCTAAATGAATAAGTCAAGTATAACAGTAAAAGTGTTTAAAGTTTAAACATTCAAAATGTTTGTGATGGGTCTATCTCCTTCATTTACTTATTTTTTTTATCTTTCTTTAAAATTCTTATCCTTTTTCCAAATGTTATATAAGGGGTTTTTCTCACTGTGCTTTTTGATGGTATGTGTTTGTCATTCACATCAGAGGAAACGGCCTCTCAAGGACTTAGTTTGCTCTCTGGAGCAGAATTCTAATGAAAGCAACACTCTGTCATTTCTCTATCTGTAAGCTGTGAAGCCACACATTTTAATCATGAAAAGTGACAATGGCTTGGGATTGCTCGCCCCTTCATGATAAGCGGGTCCAAACAACTCTTGTGACCCCCATCTCTATGGGTCTCTGAAGAAATAATTAAGAATTTCGACCTCTGCCCACCAGACACCTTCAGTCCTGAGGAGTTGCTATGTGGGTCTTTATAATTTTGGAGTAACCATGTGTTACTACCAATTCTGTTTCAAGTACTAATTCAAGCAGCTTAACCTGTTAACTGCTCACGAAGCTATAAAACAATTATCAAATTTATTTATTTATGTTTGGGTGTCTCCCACTGCTTCCATTTTTATCACAAAATGTTTTTTTTTCTTTTGTAATGTCCATATATATATATATATATATATATATATATATATATATTATATATATATATATACTGTGTAGTATTGATAAATCTATCATTAAGCTTTGATAAGCAATTAATTATGTATTTTTTTGGAGTGGATAGCTGCTAAAAATTTATTTAAATCATGGGAAATTATCTAAAAATCCTAAATAATTTTTTTCACCAAATGCTTTGTGTGATGTCGTGAGTTCCCTCAGTCAGTGAATAGTAGCTTTATTTTATTTTAAAGACACATTTATGTTTGTTTTTTAAGTATTTTTATGTAAATAATGCCTCTGTGGACAGATTACTTTAGTGAGTGGGAATATTATGCATAATTTTAAGAGTAAATAAATGGTATATTTTGTTAGCATCATTTACACTATATCGGATTAAATTAGTTTCAAAGGGGAAATGCTGCTATTTTCAAACCTAATGGCAGGTGAAATTGCGGGACGTGTTGTGTTTTGTCCCACGGCTCCAGAACCACTGGCTTGATATAATACTGTATGTAATTGATGGAGACAGCTTTTTGGAAGGCAGCCCATGGCTTTTTAATGCCTTTAGAGAAATAATGACATGAAAGGCAAGTTTTTTCTTCTATCTCTTCCTGTTTTTTGTGAGCACGGCAGGACTTAACCTATATAATGCACTGACATTTAATCAATAACCAATCAGCCACACAGCAATGCAGAGAGTTGTATTTGGTTAACCCGAGGGTGAGATATTTCCTAATATTGATAATGGAGATGGGATATGCAGGGAAGGCTTTTGAGATTGTTTTTAAGGCTTAATCAGTCTGGTAAAGTAGTGTGTGTGTGGGGGGGGGGGGGTTTGCAAATGTGTTTTACGGGGACATGAATAGTGTATAATGACATGTTAACTATGCTATTACCATGGTTTATGGGGACACAGGAAGTGTAACTGAAACACTAAAAAACATACTAAATGGTAGTTGTTTATAGATTAAAGACTGGCAACTGGTTTTTGTGACATTGGGGTTAGGGATTGGGGTAGGTTAGGGGAACAGAATATAACAGTTTGTACAGTATAAAATGCATTGCGTCTATGGAAAGTCCCCATAAACCATGTATGCCTGACTGTGTGTGTGTGTGTGTGTGTGTGTGCGTGTGTGTGTGTGTGCATGCGTGTGTGTGTGTGTGTGTGTGTGTGTGTGTGTGTGTGTGTGTGTGTGTGTGTGTGTGTGTGTGTGTGTGTGTGTGTGCGTGTGCGTGTGCGTGCGTGCGTGCGTGCGTGCGTGCGTGCGTGCGTGCGTGCGTGCGTGCGTGCGTGCGTGCGTGCGTGCGTGCGTGCGTGCGTGCGTGTGTGTGTGTGTGTTAGGGTTGCCACCTTTGATTTGTGAAAAACCGGGACACTCAGATGAAATGTATTTTTGTTTTGTTTTTTGGAGGGGGGTCAACTCATATTTGCAAATATACTATGTTAACAGTTGTAGGACTCTATTCCCTCTCTTACCTATATTTGTCCTGACGTAGATGCACTCCCTGTTGTAGATACACTTCCTGATGTAGATGCTATCCCTGAAGTAGATGCACTCCCTGACATAAATGCACTCCCTGACATAGATGCACTCCCTGATGTAGATGCACTCACTCTGGACTCCTTTCTACATTCAATACATACATTAAATACATACATTAAATACACTTTTGTATAAACATTGTGTAAACATACTGCATAATTATAATCTATTATAAAATATAATCATTTGTACAAAGATAGGCTTTATTATTTAGCAATTAAAACATGATTACATGTATTATAATAGATTATAAACAACTTAATTAAAATTTAAAGTTTTTGTTAACTTAGTAAATTTGGGAAACCTAAAACTGACATTTCTCACCTCTTTTTCCATGTGTATTTCTGATCACTTTTTGCTGCCTGCAGAAGTCTCGGCTGTCCCTCAATGAATGCTTTAAACTCCAAGCATGATAATTTAAAGTTTAATCTAACTTGAAGTTCAGCTTTGACCAACCCCACTGACATCCTGTTCCTTTTGTCTGACCAGACATCCTCCATGTGGCTAAATACACGCTCAGCATAGGCGTTGCTGACAGGGACAGAAAAAACAAATGATACCACTTTGAGCAATTCAGTTGCTGCTTTCTCCTTCTTGAAAAAAAAAGCCCATTTCTTGTCTGGTGCCAGCTCTTCTGGGATGCTTTCAAATACATTGTTCAGTACAGTGTAGTCCTGATACAGTTTGTCTTCATCAATGCTCAAAGCTAATTTGTCAACCAGTCGCTCCAGAGCATCCCATTCCATTGGACCACTCAGTCCCAGACAGCTAGCGTTAGACATAACTGGATCATCAAAATCAAAGTTAGCCTCTAGGTATTGAACAGCCTTTTCAAAGAAGCTGTCGACCAGTGTTGCAAACTCTGTTTGGGCTCTTGCACTTAGTTTTCGGAATGCTTGCTTCGTTTTACTACCATAAAATCTGTCTGCACGACGTGAGATTAGTTGACTGCGCAATCGGCTAATTACTCCATGAACATCCAGTAGAGTAGCACTCTCATTTTCCAACTTCCGAATTGCGCTGTCAAATTCCTGCATTACATTGTGCATGAGCAACAGGAAACATTCAGAGACTGTCACATCATCCTCATCATTGCTGTCGGCAGCATCAGGACCACTTCTGCATACAACCTTCCAGATAATGTCAGGACAATCCTTCTTTCCCAGTGACAAAAAATAAGACTTGAGGGCAGGCCAACACTCCAGGATCCGCTGAATTGCAGGCAATAGAGATAACCAACGGGTTGGAACATGCCTCAGTATCTCTTTGTACTGTACTGAAGTAAACACACAAAATTCTTTCAGAGATTCTACTTTTTTGGCTGAGCATGAGAATTCACTGTACATTTTTAGGACAATGGATTCAACATCATAACCTGCAGCGCTGAGAATTCTGTTTGCGTTTTTCAGGGTGTTGTGGATCAAGTGGCATTTGCAGTTACCCTTTATGATGTGTGGAGTGACTTCTTTCAGTTTTTGAAATACAGAATTATGCTTGCCAAAATTTACAGATGCATTGTCAGCACCATATGAACTGATCTGGCTGACACACAAGCCATTTGCTTCTGTGATATCCAAAATTTGTTTGTAGATAGCTCTGCTGGTTTCATGGGGGTCTTCGTAAAAATCCAATAGCCCATATTTAACACCCTCATCTTCATGGAAATATTGGACTGTGTATGGATAAAGTTTAGCGCTCCCTGAGTTTGATGCATCAGAGCAGACAGAAAAATATGGGGTATTTTTCAGTTCTGTAGCTAAACGCTCCTGACTGTAAGGTGCTAGGACGTTTTGAACTAAAGCTTCGCTTTTTGTTCTTCCACATGACATTTTTGTGGCAATACTTGAGTCATGAAAGATTTTTGCATTTACTTTATTACCACAATCTGTAGATAAGTAGCTGTGGCCGTGAAGCACTCCATGGTATACACTGCTAAGCTCAGCTACTGCTATCCTTTCTTCTTCTGGTGAACCTTTCTTTGTCATAAACGTTGCAATGGCAACATTTTTGCGTTTACTTAATGCAAAACTCTGGTGCTTCTTTGTTTTTGCATGATTTTCCAGCGCTGTTTTTCCTTCATATTTAACTGAAATTTTAGCATGACACAAAACACAGGTAGCGGAGAACGGGTCTCCTTGGGTTGGCCTTACCCATTCTGAAAAGTTTTCTCTTTTCGCCCAGTCCGAGTTGTAGGTTGTAAATCTTTTTTTTTTTGACACTGGTGGCTTACCCGATTTTGTTGTGTTATTATCCTCCTCGTCTGTCTCTCCCTCCATTTCACAAAACTGAGTAAATCGATCGTTTTACAAGCTGATTAGTCTAGCAACCTAACTCAAACTTTCATCTAGGATGTGTGTGTGGAATCTGTGGATGCGACGCGTGCGACCAACCGCCAGCACAGGTAGTTGCTAGGCGATAAGTTGAGCTTCCAATCAAATAAAAGTAAACGCCTGGCCAATCCACCGTGTTACCTGTTTTATTTTGCCCGGTTACGGACACATGATTGGATGAACACAGAAACAGTAGAAGGAAACACTTTAATTTTAAACCAGGAAATTCTGCTTTAAAAGTACATTTTCACAAAAAACCGGGACAATTCGTGTCCCGGGAAAGAATATACATTTTCCGGGACTGTGACTCAAAAAAGAGAACAATCCCGGGAAAACCGGGACGGGTGGCAACGCTAGTGTGTGTGTGTGTGCATGCGTGTGTGTGTGTGTGCATGCGTGTGTGTGTGTGTGTGCATGCGTGTGTGTGTGTGTGTGTGTGTGTGTGTGTGTGTGTGTGTGTGTGTGTGTGTGTGTGTGTGTGTGTGTGTGTGTGTGTGTGTGTGTGTGTGTGTGTGTGTGTGTGTGTGTGTGTGTGTGTGTGTGTGTGTGAGAGAGAGAGAGAGAGAGAGAGAGAGAGAGAGAGAGAGAGAGAGAGAGAGAGAGGGTTTTTTTGAAACTCTATTAAGACTGTATTTGATCAATAGCTGTTTCTGCTTCAGTGCCATAACATGAACATACTTATTTTTATTTTTAAGATTTTTTTAATTAGGATATTTTGTTTAAGGACTTGATAGGTATGTTAAAGAATAATTTGTGAATATTAAATATCTATTGTTGGCCAGACTTGCATTGAAAAAGGAGCTCCTACTAAGTATTGAGTGCTGTGCATGCTCATACATTTCAAGTTCATACTTTTCAGTTGGCCTAGATTTCTAAAAATACTTTTTTGTATTGATCTTATTCTAATTTTCTGAGATACAGAATTTGGGATTTTCCTAGAGGTCAGTTAATCATCAAAATTAAAATAAATAAACCTTTGAGATATCAGTCTGTGTGTAATGAATGAATATAATATAAAAGTTTAACTTTTTGAATGGAATTTGTAAAATAAATCAAATTTTTGATCATATTTTAATTATATGACCAGCACACACTCGTTTGGGTGGCGCCCCAGACACACACACACACGACACACGCAACTAACTCAGTTTTTACATTTTAAATAAATAATAACGTGACTTACAGTGAAATAGTACAACTAAATAATTTTTTTTATTAATCTGCAGTATATATTAAACTTTTTGATAACATGTTAAGGTAACTTTCTTCACTGGCCAACTTTAGGGGGCGGCGCCCCAGCTCCCTTCTAATTACCAATACACATTTTCTGAGGTTCTCTGTCCTCTGGAAATGTGTCAAATTATGTATTTTCTGTGTTTTGATGGCTAAATGACCAGCGTCCTGATACAAAACAATAGGTTTAAAGTTCAGCCTCAGTTTGGAATCAACATAGTGGCGGACTGAATAAAGCGTATAAATTTCATTCTAAAATATAGAGTAAAACTGTTAAATACAGACTGCAATATGGGCTGCAATGAAAGCATATATTTTATACATTTTGTATATACATTTTGTATGAAATAGGCTTTATACACACTTAATAATGCTGGGTGATTTTTAACCCAGTGTTGGTTTAAAATAGCGACAAATGCAGGCAATGTGTTAAATTAACCCCTAAAAAATTTTGACTTGACCCAACAATTGGGTTAAACAACCCAGCACTATTTACTATTGTTATGTAACTTTAATTACTATACAAAGTTAAGCAATAACAGCTTTAAAGGTGCAATGTGTACATTTCAGCAGCATCTAGTGGTGAAGTTGCAAATTGCAACCAACGGCTCAGTCCATTGCTCACCCCTCACTTTTAAAACGCACAGAGAAGCTACAGTAACTGCCACCGGAAAAACATGTCATCGACGGAGACAACTTAGTAAAAAAAGTTTGTCCGTTAAGGGCTTCTGTAGAAACATGGCGGCACAAAATGGTGATTCCACGTAAGGGGACCCTCTGTGTATGTAGATAAAAGCGTCTCATTCTAAGGTAATAAAAACATAACGGATCATTATAAACAGGTCTTTATAGACCCCTGATAATATACTTTTGTATATAATTTTGCATTTCTGTCAAGAGATCCTTTTATAAATTACACACTGCACCTTTAAACAGAACCCTTTAAATCTATGAAAATAATGTAATGATGCGACTTGTTTTTCATCGCACCAACAAGAAAAAAATCAAGAGGACAGGAGTCCAATACAACACCTACTGCTGAGATTACACTGTGTAAAGAGTGCAGAAGACAACGTTTTACCATGGTGTACTTTTTCAGTTGACTTTTAACCATGCTCATTAATCCACATCCAGACTCATGGTCTGTGAAGGAAATCAATTAGTCATAACATTTCTTTGCAGGTTTAAGGTTTGTATGATTTTTGAGAACAACATGTAAAAGCAGAGGTAAAATTTTAAGGAAAGGTTATGCTTGAAAATCATGTAGTTTTCACTTAACGGCTAGATGGCCACCTAAAATAAATAATTAGTCATGATTGTGACTAACAAGCTCACTAAATTTGCTTTATAAAGTAAGAGCTTGGGTGGTTGAGTTGCGAATATGAAGAACCGATCATTTAAAAAAATAATTATGTTCTGCCATGTATCTATCCTATATAAACCGTTGTGAATTCTCTTTGATTGGGTTGATGTGCTCTCGGCCATGATTAAATCATATTCAAAAGCATTGTCTCGACTCTGTCTCTGTCCGCTGCAGGATAGTTGAACACAAGTTTTATTTCCAAAGTGCTTGTGTTAGCACGTCATCTGTAGATGTGCTAGCAGATACATTCATTGTTGAATGTCATCTGTGGACATTAGCTGAATGTCGTCTGTGGATGTTTGCCAAACGTCATCGGTAGAAGTTTGGGTGCCAGCATCATCAAAATGCTCCCTGCTTAAAGTGAGTCAGATGCGTAGGGGAAATCTACCACAGCTGATGAGCCAGCCAGGATTATGAGATGTCCTAGTTCAGACATTCCTACATAAATACTTGAGGTAAGATGGACTCCAGCCCCTCCATTTGATGATCTTAAAATTTTAATTTGATCAATTTGATATGTGCATAACTGAATAAGGAAAACTGTCCAGATCTTTTAAATCTTGTATCAACTTAAACAAATTGGGATGATAATCTGAGATTAAAATTCTGACTTTAATCTCAGAATTCTGACTTTAATCTCAGAATTCTGACTTTAAACTCAGAATTCTGACTTTAAAGGGATACTTCACCGATTTAGCATTCAGCTTTGTATCTGTAGAAACCCGGCAGTATTACTGAATGACCATGTTTCCCTCCCTCATTTTCCCCTGAGAGGAGAGATATCTGCATTTTGGTTCTGCAAAAAAGTCCTCCGATGATGTAATATGACGATTTTTGCATCATCGGAGGACTTTTTTGCAGAACCAAAATGCAGATATCTCTCCTCTCAGGGGGAAATGATGGAGGGAAACATGGTCATTCAGTAATACTGCCGGGTTTCTACAGATACAAAGCTGAATGCTAAATCGGTGAAGTATCCCTTTAATCTCAGAATTCTGACTTTAATCTCAGAATTTGAATTCTGACTTTATTCTCAGAATTCTGACTTTAATCTCAGAATTCTGACTTTAATCTCAGAATTCTGACTTTAATCTCAGAATTTGAATTCTGACTTTATTCTCAGAATTCTGACTTTATTCTCAGAATTCTGACTTTATTCTCAGAATTCTGAGATTAAAGTCAGAATTCTGAGATTAAAGTCAGAATTCTGAGTTTAAAGTCAGAATTCTGAGAATAAAGTCAGAATTCAAATATTTTTTTCACCAGTGGCCTTAATCCTCTTCCGTACTTTTGCATGGTTGCTTTCAAAATGTTTTTTAGATTTAACCCCTTATATTCAATGTCTTATTGTCTTCTTTTGATAACAATAATCAGGTTCTTGTCTGTCCTTTAAGTATGTTTGATGAATTGTGGTTGACAAGGATATGAATTTTGTGTTATTTGAAGGCTGACAAACCGATTGGTCCATCTTCGACAAAAAGTACTTTCTGGGCCACTGAAGTAATCTAAGGACCTTGTCAAAGTGCATGACTGACGACAGAAAACTCATATTATTATCTTTTGAATATAAATGCCAGACAATTAACCCAAAGGGTGTGAAGGTTTTGTGATGTGTCTTGTCTCTTTTATTTTAAAATTCTTCTTAGTCGTGTTTGTATTTTGATTCCCTGATGTGTCATGTTGCCATTGGTGCATATGTGTCCTGTTGTGATTGGTCTATTGTCTGTATATAAAGCCCTCATGTTCTTATTAGCTCTTGTCTAGCTTTGATGTTGTTTTGTAACCTGCTGTTGATGAGTTCACGTTTCCAAATAAGTCATCTATACTCTGTTATTTTTTTAAGGGTTCAAAGTTTCATCTATTCACCTGCAGCGGATTAACTAGTGGTGGGTAGTGGTGGGCAAAGAGAGGCTTTGTGAAACACCGAAACAGTTGAAGCAATTGTGCCGTATTGTTTCGAGGCTTCGAAACATCAATCCGAAAACCGCCTCCACAGTGACACCTAGTGGTCATTTGCGCATCTTGGCATAAAGCAGCCGCTTGGCAAGGATTCAGACGAGTGTTGAGAAATAGTCTCCCACATGTTGTTTAAGTGACACAAATGTTCGGTTGGGAATAGTGTTGTCATGGTGCCAAAATTTCAGTAACCATTACCAATACAAGTAAAAATGTATAGGTCTCTGTACCAATTTTGGTACAAAAGTAAAACACAAAAACATGCTAATCTATTTTAAATAAAGTTGAAGGTCAATATAAAATAATAACATAAAAACATTGCCATTCTGCCTTTATTTTACATTTATACATCAAGTATAAAATGTATTTGTTGTTGAAAGGTTTTAGCAGCTGTTGTCCCTGCTGAAAAATCCAGCATCAAACCAGCATGGACCATCATGGGAATTATGCTGGTCTATGCTGGTTTGATGCTGGTTTAGCTGTTGGTCACCAGCATACCAGCACCAAAACACAACATATGCTGTGTCTTGCTGGTATGACCAGCATGGGATGCTGGTGCTAATGCTGGTTTGGTGCTGGTTTAGCTGGTGCTGGTTTAGCTGGTGTTCACTAGCAAACCAGCACCAAAACACAACATACGCTGGTCTTGCTGGTATACTTAATGAAAAAAACACCAGGGGACACCTTAAAAGAGAGGGCCGGCAAAATATTGAAGACAAATTTAATGTTTTATTAATGACTAAATTTTACGTTTTCATTGCTTATTTAAGTAGGGGTGTGATATAGCTCTATATCATCTATATAGGCAGCCACAGTGAGATAGATTTATATCACACAACTCTGAGAGCGATACTGCTTTATCATCTCTTTGTCATCATTTAGCACTTTACTACTGTTCTTACTTTCTTTTATACTACGCTGTGAAATAAAGTGTTTGTCTGGTTAAAATAGCCACAAAAAAGGCTGAGCAAAAAAGTTAATTTTCCTTCCCCCTCATGTTACAATGTGACCGAAGAGCTGGCACTTGGGATAAATGTCATTCGACCCATTGTTTAGGCCAGGGGTGGGCATTCCTGGTCCTGGAGGGTAACAGTCCTGCAGAGTTTAGAAGCATGTGCAGTAAGTTATTTTATGGGGCATGCATTGAGAGTTCAATGTCTTGTGCGCAGTTGGCACAGGGCGATGTCCGTTCCCTCTATAAAGAAGTCTACAATACAAGGTTGATTACTATGAGTTAAAAACAAATTGAAAAGACAAACAGAACTTCAAGCTTTAATGAAGAAAAAGGTTGCACTAGTCGCTTCAAAAGCAACTTCAGAGTAAGTACTAATACACTTTCACACAGTAGACTATTGGTGACTTTGCAGAACAATATCTCTTTTTTAATATTTTTTCATAGCCAAAAGATGACTGATGGCTGGACTTTTTTCAAAGAAAACCAAATAAAACTCATGAAAACCATATTTGTCTTTTTTTTAACACTAATGAAAAATTGTGTGCTACGATTCTGTCTCTTGCAGCTCTGACACTAGGTTGGTCCAAGTGCACTTGCTGGAGGTCATCATCAGGCTGCACCTCCACCACAGGGTTCTTCTCCTTTCTAATGATGGCAGTGTTGTGTAATACAGCACATATAGTCAATAAAGTCACATGCCCTGTCAGGTGCAACCCTTAGACACTGAAATCTTTCCTTTTGTTGCCCAAAGGTAATTTCAACGCGGGCTCTTGTCCTGGCTAGGGCTGCATTGTAATGGGTTTGAGATCCAGGATTCTGGTCAGGCATCATAAAGTAATCCCTGTCTCTAATCAGGATCCCATCGTAATCACCTGTCTAATAGAAAAATGCAGTTCTGCCAGGCTCAAATCTATATTTACTTACCCCGTTCAAATTACGTGCATAGGCATAACATTTTAGTAATAATGTTCTGTAAAGTGCTTATCAGTCACCACTCCAAAGTTCCTGGCTATCCTTTAAGGAGTTATTGTTGATAAACCAAATTGGATGGAGATGTTTTCATAAAGTGTTGGGTTACCCGAGACCATAAGCCGCTCAATCCAACCTTCATCCAGCCAGTCAGGCAAGCTGAGATGCAAGGCAGTATCATAAAATCATTTGGTTGGAATGAGAGGTTGAGTGTAATCAGTATAGCAGTAATGGGAAAAGCTGTGAGTATGGATGATACATCATAGGGATGAAATGTAGATGAAAAAGAGAAGTGGACCAATCACTGAGCCCTGAGGAACCCCAGTAGCGGGAGACACCTTGAAGGACCTACCTGAGAGGTAAGACTTGAACTACTGGACTGTGGCTCCAGAGATGCCCTTTGTCACAAGGGTTGACAGAGGATCTGATGGTTAAACTGTGTCAAAAGCAGCAGATAGATCCAGCAAGATGAGTACTGAAATTTGGAGGCTGCTTTTGTCAGTCCCAAAGCTTTAGTAAATGAGAGCAGGGCAGTCTTGTGAATTTCCGCTTTTGAAGCCAGCCTGGTTGTTTGCCAGTAACTTGTTCTGTGTGAAAAGGTGGAGAGGTGGTTGAAAAAAACACTCCCTTGAGTGTCTTAGCAATGAATAAAAGAATTCAGGATAGGTTTTTTGAGTGGCAGAAAAAACCTGTACCAGTGTGAAGAGAGGCGTTAACATGGGTGAGTGCATGTAGATTAGTGCTTGAAGTAGATGAGTGGGCTTAAAAAGTGGGTGGGCCTTGTCCACAAAGATAGAATGGTTCTGACGCCTGGACAGGACATTTGTAGAAACCGGTACATACACAAATTATCAACCTTGCGACTGCTCCAGTATTTGAAGTGTGATTTATGATTGTTAGTAACCCCTAATGAAAACCCAACTTAACCAGCCTGAGCTGGGAAACCAAGCTGGTTTTAGCAGGTTTTTTTCAGTAGGGATAGTAGGAATTTTTGAAACACATTTAAATAACTGGTGTTTACAAAAAAAGCAGCCAATAAGAGCTATGATAGATAAATATTCTTTAAAATGCATTTTAAGGTGAGACCTTAACTTATATTTAGACCTAAAATATAATGCCACACAAATATAATTTAGCAATTTACTAAAGATTTCTTAAATAAAGCAGTTTTGATTTATTTTGGATGCTTTTCGGCACAACATAATTCTTATTGATACATTTGTGTTATTCTATTATTTTAAACTTTTATATTATAATGTGAAAAAAAAATAAAGTATGAGCCCTTGACCTGTTGTAATGACGAGAGTAAGGACTGACGACGCAAGTGCAGAGTTCGTGATGAATAAATAGCATTTAATAAATAAACAAGAAACAAAACACGAGAATCAAACAACGGCAGGTAAATAAACACAGGAACACTAAAACTGAGAACAGATACAAACATGGAATCAGCGACAATGATCCGGCTGTGAGTGTGACACAGACAGGGGTATAAATACACACAGACTAAGTGATAACAGGTGTGATATGACAAGGAATCAGTTAATGTATGTCCAGGTGACAACAATCGGAACATAAACAAAACATGACATGGATCAACTGTGACACCTAAATGTTTGATGTATTTAGATAATAACTTTATGAATATTTTTAGCAGATATAATGTCCAAATCATAGGTCATATAAAGAGAGCAAAATCGTCACTTTCTGGTAAACTGGTGCTAAATATCAGTAAGAACACCATAAAGGGTTTCAATCCAATAGTTTTTTTACGCGATTTCTCCAAGTGCACATATAATAGGTGGATGGAAACATAGCTTTTGATACAAATGCCATCATAAATAATTTACATTTCTATTCTTATTTGACTGATCATGAGTAAGTTGTCATTTCATCATACTGTATGGCTTCAGATAGCACAAAAGTTGAAAGTTTAATATTTCTAATCTGCTTTTTCTTACTTTATTAGAATCATTGGCATCATGGCATAGATCACCATCCACTGTCCTTGTTTGGCAAACAGCGGATTGGACATTTTGACATCAGAAGAAAGAAAACAATACAGAACAGAGATATGTAAATTATGCTAACATTAATATTTTTAGTCAAAGATCGCAAACACTGCTCTGTCTTTCACTGGACACAGCTGGTTCATGTAAAAGAGGTGTGGTAAAACCGAAATCCAGCAGTTAAGCCTAGTCCACAAGTACACTGGTATTTTTTATAAACTGAGTTTTTCCGTCCCTCTTTAAAAATAAAAAAATCCACGTCCACACGAACAGCCAAAGCGCTGTCAATAACATGCCAAATTAACAGATGGCAATATATCCCTGTTGGCCAATCAGAAGCCATTGCAGAGTTTCTCCCTTAGCACAACACAATCCAAAAACTGTGGTTTCACCGGCTACACAACAACACTGCAGGAGTTTCTAAAAATCTTCACCCTGGCAGGAGGTTTTTTAAAAGTTCGCTTTCAGTCACCTGATATTGTGTGTGTGGACGAAAGACCAAACCACACAGAAAAAGGTACGGTTTTAAAAAAAAACATGTACGTGTGGACAGGGCCTTAACCTAAGTTTGTATAAACGTTTGAGAGTAATAAAGATATATATTGTTTTTTACACGAATTCATCAATAATTATATAAATATATACGTTAAATAATCACTTAAACACTCCAATACTTTACATGCTTCCTTTAACATTTCAACATTGACATTTTAATAAAAACATAAAATTGTTTTCTTCTCATAGCTTGTTGTGAATTGAAGCAAAACACAGAAACGTTTGTCTTGCAAACAGTCCACATAATTTGTAGAATTTGGCTCATTATTGTCATAAGCCTGTTATTTTCCAGGTTTCAGAGAGGCCATTATGAGGGGTAGCTGTATAATACTGTATGATGAATATATTTGTTGTGTTAGTGTTATTTTGCTCGTAGGCCACTTAGAGCTCCATAATGGTCATTTTGTTGTACATGACTTAATGGCCTGATGGCCACCTCACCAATCTGAAAACAACAGAAACAAAAATGAGACAGAATGGATAATAACATAACACGAATACCTTTAATATTTTGCTTCGCTATGAATGTTTCAAGATGGTAATTTTAACATTTTGCACTATAATGCTCAAGCAGCCTAAGTAGGTACATTAACATACAACCAAATAATCAGTTTGTAATCTTATTGATGGCTCAATCAAATTGAAAACCCTTCATGTAAACACCTTAATCAGTACGATTGAGGTTGATTGGATGCAAATTTTGATCGTATTAAAAGGGATATACGTGTGAATTTGTGAATCGTAGTATTTTCTCAGTCAGCTGCAAAAATACCTTGTGCACATGTGCAGAAGAATTGTGCTAAAGTTCACATCTTATATTTACCTCTTATTTATGTATCACATAATTCACGTCACAGAAACATGCAAGAGCAAGCAATGGTACCACGCATTATTGGGGTAATGGGGTCACACGCTGAACATTCTGCAGCATTCATGTCTTTCATAACTGTGACAAGTCCTGTCTGTGTCTGCCATGGGCTGCATTCAGCCCCGCCAAAACGTTGCACACTGTTCTGATGACGCAAGAGTTGCAACTACGGCAGCTGAGAAGGCCATTCTTTGTGTTCTTTTTTAAATGTTTCTGGAGCCTGATGAAATCGTTGTAAATACGTGTTTAATACTGTAAAAAACCCTCAATATTAAAGTTACTGCGCTTGCCGTCCAGAATGAGAGACAACATTACAAATTATTGTGTGAGCTGTCTATTTAAGTATCACGTGGTTTATTTACATGTTGCTGCTGAATGGACTGCAATAAAGGTAATCAACCAATCAATCAATTTCTGAAACACCAAATAAGATAAAACATATGTCATTAACCTGTTGCACATCATTGCACACCTTTTCCAGGAAACATGTCGTTCAACCCGGAAACCGTAGCAAAAAGTTGTGCCCCGTTTTGAACTTGAACGTGCCCCTGTTTTAGTCTGCCTAGTTCCCTTTGGTTTCAGTGTTGCTCCGTCCCCTTGTTTGTTGCCATGGATATTAATTCATACTCCACCCACTCCCTATCTGTTCCCATAGTAATTCATCATTTCTGTTTTGTGATTGGTTCTTGTCATGTTTAAATATTCTGTCTGTTCATTGCTTGTTAGTCAGTCGTTGTTTGTTGGATGTTCATGTCATGGGTTCTTTTTGGATTTATGGATAAACTCTAAACTGCATTTGGATCCACCACCTTGTCCTGCCTGCCTCAACCGTGACAATAAAATTAATTACAGCAATAAAATAGCGTTGTGTTTTTTGAAAAGTGTGTTTTCTTTGCCTATATTTGAAAACTTCTTAAGAACAACGTTCTCCAACTCAACTTTGACTTTATAGAGATAAAACGAACTAGATAAAAAATGCTGTGCGCTGCTTTTGGGTTAATTTATTATATGTTCATTGGGTTGGTTTTGATATGTGAATCTGGCTGTGAGCTTGGATTATTTAAATTGTACATGTAAATGTTTTTTTAGGGTACACGTAACACTGAAACTGTCGGATTAAATTCAGATGGCTTGAAAAAATCTTCTGCATGTGAACATATTGTTCATATATACTGCATGTGTGTATTTTAAATGTTTAGGTAATTTTGTTACCAAATACAGAAATGTCCTCTGTTTCTAATGATGGTGGAACGAAAGTGTTTTTGTGTCTTATTAGCCTTCCAGAGGGCTATTTCATAAAACTCGCTTGGGAAAGCGAGGATTTAAGTTTCAAACCTGACTTGTCTTAACCTAACAAATAGGGGGGCGCTAAAGCGGTTTCAGAAAGCGTAAATGAGGTTTACGCAATCCAACTTATTTGATCCACCTTTCCCAAGTTTCCCAAGATAATTGCGCGTGCACGTTTTTATTGAGCAGCCACAGAGGTTGAGATTGGATCAAATCGATCGAAAATGGCAAAAGCCAAAGAAAGAGCCGCAATATTTAATGCATGTGACCAGCGCATGTTATTAGAAACGTACGAAGAGGTGAAACATCTAATAATTAAAAAGGAAATACATCTGCAGCAAATAAAACAAGAGAGAAAGGCTGGCCAATAATTGCTGATCGATGGAATGCGTAAATAGCAAAAAATGATCACAAAAGTTCATTAAACATTTTTGTAACAAACGATTTCCATTCCTTTAAAGCAGCAGCATGAGTGGTGAAAAGAGAACATGGCAGCAGGTGAAAATTAAACACATAAAATACGACATACAGTTAAAGTCCTTATTTAAAGTCAATTGAAGAAGTTACATGCCATAAATGTATAATACATTTTATAAATGTATTTTATATGCTTTCTTTTCTTTTTTTTAAGTCAGATGCATTAACAATGCTTTAAAACATGATTTTTGGGTGATGGTAATGATGCTGCTTTCTTTGTATTTCCAGCTGGTCATTAATAAAATTACTCTGATTAAGCAACAACTGAGGCTTAGCCTGACAGTTAACCTGCTCCGGACCAGGCTAGTTTCCAAGGATAAGTTTCCATAGTAACCAGGGTTGAACTAGTTCAAGTTTGTTTTATGAAACGAAATCCACAGACAATAAGCCAGACTTAACCAAATAATGAAATAGCCCTCAGGAAATATCTGCTTTTTTTTGTTTCATTCGTTTTTGTTTTTCTTTGTCTTGTGTCAGAGTATGATGCTCGGAATATGACACTCTGTCCTTGGATTGGCTTTTGGTCTTTGTGTCAGGTTTTAGACTTGTTCTGTGTAAAGTGTGTCTTGTTTTTATTTCCCCATGTGCTTTAAGTTGAAAAATGGAGTCTTGATTCCACTTCTTCTACAGTTTGCCATTGTCTGCCCTGTGGTTGGGATCCTGACTCCTGTGCTCCATGCTGTGTTTTCTGTTTTAGGCACATGAATTATGATGTTTGTTTATCATGTTTGCCCATTGGCGAGAGACTCACTTTACAATAATGAAGGAAACCGGATGGCGTAACATCAACAGAGAAGAATCACAGAGAACCACATACTACACATAAGTCTCGCAATACTGGTTACATCACACAGTGTACTGTACACAGTTAGGCAAGGCACTGTTAACGTCAGGATGTTACAATGTTCTCTTCGTGGCTTCTGTTTTGTTTCTGTCTGCCATGTGGTCTCCTGTCTTGAGTCTAGGCTACACCACCTTAATTTTCTCATAATGCATCCAATTGTTGGTTTACTCTCCTGCTATCCTGTACAATAATCATTCTTCCTTGTACTGAACTGGTCCATTATTTCTCAATGTCTTTCCTAGGTTTACATGCAACCAAATCTGTTAGTAATTGGATTGGTGGGTCAATTGGACATGCTGTGGCTTTGTTAATTTGGTCTATTTCATTGGCAAAATACAATGTTACAATCATGCTTATATTTGGGAAATCAGCTGTATTGTTTGTGTGCTATTGTTAAACTATATCATAAAACCTCAAACAGTTTTAATTGAATGAAATTCTTACTCTCTACAGGATATTCTAGGATATTAGATATATAATTTCTAAGCATGGGTTACCATACACTGGTCTCTACATTACTTTTACCTTGAACCTCTTTCTCTTGTGCCGACTAGTTGTTGACAATGGTTTGTCATTTCTGACAAGGTGTCCACTCATTTTTTAACAGAATCAAAGCTGTAGGGATTTCTTTGATACTATGTAACACTCCTCTGAAGATGTATTGTCATTAAAATTACTTTGGAGGCAGATCTATGAATATGAATTTTTGTTTGCATACAGTTTACTATAATAAAATGTTTAATGCTTTCTCATTAGTAAGTCACTTTTGATAAAAGCATCTGCTAAATGAATAAATGTAAACTCAACATAAATATTATACACACTCTCCTTTAAAAATTAAGCTACAGTCACACATGCATCATTAACTCTTTCTTCACCAGCATTTAAAAAAAAAGTTGCCAGTCAGCGCCAGCATTTTTTTATGATTTTCACAATAATAACTTTTGCATAGATTATGATAGAAAAAATTCCTTTTTTCTCTGTAAGCTGACATTAGCTAGAATCAAACAAAACTGTCTGCAGGTTGCTGGAGCACCCAGGGCCAGAGTTATACACTTTTAAATAAAGACTTTAGGGGAAAAAAAACATCAAAAAGCTCCTATTTATTTTTGTGTTTATTCGAGGACTGACAACACATACAACCATGCTTAGCACTTTCACCAGTGATTTATGTCATTTCAAAGGGTTTCCTGTAAAATGATACCAAACCTTTGTATGTAAACCTCTGCATGTGGGTATGGGAAGGTTTTGAAATTGGGTAGGCCAAATCCAGGCGGAAATCCCCAAAATATACTCGGAGTGTAAGAGGCTAAAAAAACTGCTATCGTGTGACTTTTCCTAGTCACTTCTTTTTTTAACATCTTGACGCACACTAATTTTTTAATGCTGTTAACAATATCTATATAGCCAACTGCCTACAAACAATAATAATATTAACATTACTATACATTGTTTAAAGGTCTACGGGTTTAGCATCAGTGTATGGTCTCTGTTTTGAGATACAGATGTTCTAGCATCATAAATGTATTTTGTGACAAAAGTCTGAATGACAACATGCTAAATATGAACGGGACTTCTTACCTTTGTGTTGATATATGGTCGCAAATCAAATCCAATCTGTTTCAGATGTGTGAATAACTCATGAAAATCGTCTAATAGAATACATCCAATGACCATTTTTGTCCAAATGCGTATAATCAATGAAATATAGATGTGTAGTCTGTTGTTTACATCAGATTTCAATTAAATTCAATTCAATTTTATTTATATAGCGCTTTTCACAATTGTTAATTGTTGCAAAGCAGCTTTACATGAGTAGATGTAGAGTAGAACACTGAGAATCAATACATAGTATAAGAAGTAGAATATAGCGGCTAAGGATAAACCGTACAAGCGAGCGTATTAATAATGTAACGTATACAGTAAAGTGCTAAGTTAAGCCAAAGTTGTCTGACTCTCCCTGGGACTAAAAAACCCCCTAGGAGAAAACCCCAGTGTTTCCGCTATATACATTCAACCGTGGCGGCCCGCCACTCCTAAAACATCCCCGCCACGCCTGCGGTTGTGGATAGAAGGGATACAGCAAACGAAATCTCGTTGGATGAGCACTGTTTTATCCTAATCCTTTAACCAAACCCAACTCTACACACAAAATTTCACACGATTGTAGGATGTATTTGTATCCAATTTAGCCAGAACCGCTGTTTTCATCCTAATAATCCTACCTCCAAATCTAATCCTTAACTTTTCGGCATTTGCTGTATCCCTTCTAGACAAAACCCACAGCGTCAGCTCGCAAAAAAGCTACCGAAATGTCCGCTCTGCGAGACTGGCTGTCTAGAAATAAATTCCTTTCTGGATTTGCGTTGTTCACTCATTTATAAATAAATCTCCTAAAATATCATAATTTCCTCCATGGGTTTAGTTTCATGCACAAATAGATTTAAATCAACAGAGGATTATTAAGCTACGTTTCTGTTTTGAGAAATAAGAATAAAATAAATAAGCCTATACGAAATATGTTGCACTTAAATAATTATTAAATTGACAAAACGAATAAAAAAGTATTTGAGTTTCTGTTCTTTTTTTGTGACGCGCTCTAAAACCAAACCAGCAGAAAGCACGTCATGTTTTTAATGATTATAAATAAGCACAAGGTGTTCTCCTTATTGTGAGTTTACACAAATAAAAATACATCATTTGAAGTTTCGAATGTTGTTTTACTTTTATCTTTAGCAGTGGCGAAGCCAGAAATGTTCAAGTGGGTGGGCCTTTATAAAACAGGGTGGGCAAAGCATAGAATGTACATAAATTGGGAGTGTTTACGCCCATGGCCGGCGTATATTTTTTTCCCCAATGTAAGTGCGGCTTTTTTCAAAACAGCCAGCAGCTGTCCATTTTTTCCGCGCTGTGGTCTAAAAATATTCAACTCTGGATGAAAAGCTTAGCTTGTCAATGTAAGTTCTCACACAGCCGTCCAATCACAGTGGGTGAAAGGGCGGGACTAATATCACAACAACCAACCGGCTCACAGCTCAAGTATCACAGCAACCAAAGCGCTTGGCTGAAAAAACAGCTGGCATTTGGCGTCCTCCAGGCGTTTTCAGCCGGGTTTAAAATCTTTGGTGCATGCTACCTAAGCCAAGTTACCTTAATGCCATGCAGGCAGCACAATGTTTCAAGGGGAAATTTATAAAACAACTTAAATAACCAACCAGCTTGTCTACAGTATATGGGCAGGTGGGGCTGTGCCTGTTTTATACAGTCTATGAGCAGTGCCTCACCAAATTATTAATCCACTTGAAAACACAGAACTCAACATAAACTGAATTAGTAACGGAATTAGTTTTTACGTTATTTACGTTGCGTGAACGTAGATCCGAACAATATGTCATTCCTCCTCAGCAAAATGCATGACGTGAAAGCGTCATAGGCTACGACAGATTCAACAGGTAGTGATTTTACTAAAGAACTCATTCGAAAGATTGTTATTTAATGAGACAATGGCCATCAAACAACATGGCGCAATACAAAATTGCATGTGTTGTCATTTAAGTGTAAATATTCCAACAACATTAAATCATACAGCCCCCTAAATAGTTCATTGGAGTAATACTCCTGACTATAAACTGTAAATAATAATGACACCACTATAAACATTAAGAAAATGTCTAAACTCACCATTACATGTCCTGTAGTCTGAGACGGGGCTTCTGGTTCATAATAACAAAGTCCAATATGATCATAATGTCCCTTCGCGCAAAGAAAAGCAGAAATACATTTCTCAGACGAGCATTTATCATCGATGAGCGTAACGTTATAGGTTTTTCATACAATATGTGGTGAAGAACAGTCTTTCAACACAGCATGAAGTCATTATCAACGTAATACGTGCTCGTTTCATTTTGTTGACGTTTGAAAAGATGTCCTCAGTAATCCAACATTTCCATGAGTGATGTAATAGTCTCCGTCTCCAAAAGTAAACAGGCATAAGCAGATGTCATCGTGGAAAGGTTGTTAAACTTGATGATTTGCGACTCGCTGTTTTCAAATTCAGTTCAATCGCGCGTAGGCGGAACTAACAATGACTGACGAATCATATTCAACGTTTCATGTTGACAAGCGTGTGCACCAATAGGGTAAAAGAAAACTGCGAAACTGACTGAACATGCAAACTTGCACTTAAATTTTATATTTTAATTATATTTTTAATTGTATTACATATATGAAATTATAGTGTGATAAGACGTATATTCGTAGTACTAGTATTTATTTTTGTTAAATTATTTACACATTTCTCTGGAAAATGGCCTTCTGATTGGGTGGGCCACAACTCAAAGTGGGCGGGCCCAGGCCCGGCCAGGCCCACCCGTAGCTTCGCCACTGATCTTTAGGACTATAAATCTAGGGTAATTTAAGCTGCAAGGTCATCACGCATATGATGTTCACCGGTGCATACCTACACCAACACAGCGCAGGGCTGCGAGAAAAGACATTATTAAACGTTTGATTTAACATATTACGAGTTTTTTGGACATTCATTTGGAATCACTGTACTCATATGATCAACTTATCAGTCCATTAGTTATTCAGTATAGGCTATAAGCGCAGCGCACTGCTGACCGCTCAGCTGTCAGTCAATCGTCTGTGCTTTAGATCGACACTCACAAAGTTTCACATTAAATGATAAGATATTTGTCCAAAAACAAAAGGCTAAATACTGAATACTACTTATATGCGACTGCAAGACATTAATAGTCGAATCTGTTTGTAAGGAAACTTACATTATTCCCGTGGAAGAGAAGAACGTTGGTAATAGAAACTTGAGGCAGACGGTGAGACTGTTTTATCTGTTTTCAGACGAAACAGCAGGGTCGGGGTACCCGCGGGTGAACCGCATAATATTTGATCTAACGGGTGTAATAGGCTATTCGCATGTCATTTGTGTTATAGATGCAGGTCGGGACTCAATAGACAAGAGTAAAATGCGGGTCTAACATCCAAGACCAAAATTCGACTCGTTTTTAAATGTCCCGTGCTTATTTGTGTTTAAGATCTGTCTGAAGACCGGTAAAGGTTTATATTTAACTGCGCGATTTGCGGTGTGATCGGCTCGGGGTCACAGTCTTTATGTCAAATGGTACGGGTGTGAAATAAAATTGCTGCTGATGTCGGATAACTGGTCGGTTGTTCTGTCAATCACAGCGGTGCGGATTATCAAACAGGACTGCATGACTTTGTAACAGCTCTGTACGCTAAACACGAGGATGAACTTGCAATGCACACTACATTAAAACTATAATGAAATATCCGAACTACGTACGTAGCTGTGTAACGTTTTTTTTTTAAGAAAATACAGTTTCGATCAAACATAGAAAAGCAATATGCTATAAAGATAAGGAAAAGTAAATGACAGCGTGAAAATTATAAAAAAATACATGTTAGTTTACTGTAGCCTATATTCTACATTAAATTTTTTTTTACATTTATAATCCTCATGGGCGCCCCCTGCCGCCACAGCTGAAAAAAATCCTAGAGGAAACACTGAACCCAATGGGAAAAAAATCCTAGAAGGACAAAAAACCCTAGGGAGAGATTAATATTTAAATATATAGACATGGTAGGGATAAGAAGCGGGTAAGCGGATTAAACTGGTTCAGCCGGTGGTCGTTGGTCGCGCATGGACTGGGCATCACGTTGAAGGACAGCCAGTAAATCAGTGGTGCGATGACCTTCACAGCAACAGGAACTGGGTCTGTTTGTCTCATTGTCCTCAGAGTCGAGGACGAGACAGGGAGACAAAAACAGAGTTCTATTAGCGTAGGGGCCGTTCGCATGTAATGCAAGTGTCATACATTATAGTGGTTTAATTCAGCTCGGTTCCAGACAGGCTAACTATTGCGGCAAGAGTAAATTACCCATATGAGGTATGTGAGTGCTTTGTTCTAGACAAACTACTGTGGGAAAAGTACATTTACTGGACATTCTATGTGAATGCTTTGTTAAAGAAGAATGTCTTAAGTTTAGATTTAAATTGCTCGACTGTGTCAGATACTCAAACATTATTTGGTAAATCATTCCAGAGCTTAGGGGCCAAGTAGGAAAAGGATCTACCACCTTTAGACACTTTTGATATTCTAGGGATAATTAAGTAACCAGAATTTTGTGATCGCAGTTTACGTGGTGGATTGTATTCTGATAGTAGTTCTTTTATATACGAGGGCGCTAGGCCATTTAAGGCTTTGTAGGTGATTAGTAATATTTTAAATTGTATGCGATATTTAACTGGTAGCCAGTGTAAAGATGCCAGAATTGGACTTATGTGGTCATACTTTTTAGATTGAGTAAGCACTCTTGCGGCGGCATTTTGAACCAGCTGTAGCTTGTTTACCTGATTTGCATTGCATCCCCCGAGTAACGAGTTACAATAGTCTATTCTAGAGGTCATAAAAGCATGGATAAGCTTTTCTGCATCTGATGCATATGGCGTATTTTTGAGATATTTCTAAGATGGAAGAATGCTGTGCGGCAGACGTTGGAGATATGACTATCGAAAGATAGATTGCTGTCAAACATTACGCCTAAATTCTTAACCGTGGAAGATGGCACCACTGTGCAGCCATCTATGGGCAACTTGTAATCTGACATATTATGTTTGGAGCGATTTGGTTCAATAATAAGTATCTCAGTCTTATTGGAGTTTAGCATAAGAAAGTTATGTGCCATCCAGTCCCTAATATCACTAATGCAGTCTGTTAGCTTAGCAAACTGGTGGGTTTCGCTAGGATGTGACGAGATGTAAAGCTGGGTATCATCCGCATAGCAGTGAAAACTTATGTTATGTTTCCTGATAATGTCTCCTAGAGGTAACATTTCACATGAACATTTTGTAATAGAACAGAATATTTTCACAGTTCTCTAACATAAATGATGACAAAAGGCAGGATTATAAAAACTAACAGAACTAGTGATGTTACATTTTAAGCAAGGCTTCGGAGCTTGTGTCGAGCAAAAGTGGGCGTGCCAGATGAAGCTTTGATTCGAAGCTTCTGTTGTTAACGTTGAAATCACGTGACCAATGACAAACGAAGCTTCACTTTCTGCACAGTCACGTGCACGCTGTGCTTTGCGTGTCAGAAGGTTCGAACCCCAGAGGTTTTTTATGAGTTATTTGCCTTATTCACATTTTGGTCCCACATTATACTGTATATATAGTATTGTATTTACTTAAACTTGTGTGAGCGTGTGTGATTATGTGCGTGTGAACATTATTTTGTACAATACAATATTGAATCATATGAATATTAACTAATACTCATACTTTATTGCCACACTTTAATTAGTAAATACATGTATTATATTGACCATTCACACACATGTTGTCTAAGCTTTATTTGTACACATAATATTAATATTCATCTTAATTTCATCAGCTTGTTGCTATATTGACGGAGCTTTTTCCAGAATCAACTGCTATATGTTTTATTAGCCAAAAGATGGCGCTGTTTTCAACACCCTCGTTGAGGCTTCGAATCATGGTTCGAAACAGTAAGAGAAGTATCGGTGCTTCATTCGAAGCTTCATTTCCCCATCACTAAACAGGACTTTAATCATTTAAGACAGCAAACAAAATGACAGGGTAACATACAGACGAGATCAGACCAAGGACAAGCACATTAGGGCAGACTAATGATAATGACAAACAGCTGTTACTAATGATGAGTGATTAACTAAACACAGGTGTGACTAATAAAATGTAACAAACACAAAGAGTAATGATAAACTAAATGAACTAAATGAAACCAAAACACTGACAAATATACAATCTGAGGACTATTTACGTCGTAACACTATATATGAGATTACACTTTAGGTTCCGCTAAACACATGAACCGGCGTTCAAACTTTGTTGTACAAAGTAGGCAGGAGTATAAAACATAATATCCAAACAGCGCTGTCAGAAATCGTGACGTCATCTGACTCGCTTGTTCCTCCAATGACTATAATGAAAATATTGGTAGACAGAACGTGTAGTCAATTATATAACGAATCCAACGATCTTTGTGTGACGTTTTATTTCCTGGTGTGGAAACTGCATTTTTTTCCTTGCATATTGTTAATATATGGATAAATAATAAGAAGAATGAACATGTATGCATGTAAACAAAGACTTTTATTTTTACTGGCACTTAGAAAAGGCACTAGTCTTACAAAAACCCTTGCAAGAACCTTATTTTTGGGCCTATTGACCTTTAGACTTGTGGCTTTGGGATCATGGCATTTCTAGGTTTCACACACATATTTATCATTAAGTTTTTTAGTAATAGATAGATGTTATGCAATTTTTTATTCCAATGTACTTCAGCCTCTCTAACTTTTTAAATTTTTAACTTAAAATAATTTTGAACCCTGGACAATGAAGCTCAAAGTGTCAAGTGTGATACCATAGTTATGTGTATACTCTAAATGGTTTAGTAAAAACAAGTTTGGGCCAGTGTGGGGGTGCTTTTCAAGAGGTTAATTTCCTTCAGCAAACAAAAAATGACATGGCTTGGCAAACAATATTTTGGCATTCTCTCATACTCTGGCATTCCAAATTAACTGTTACATGTTAAAAATCCTCTGCCTTGTACCACATGCTCTGTGATGAATCTTCTATCAGCAAAAATTTTTCAGCAAACATTGCAGCCATTTATAAGCCCAAAATTATTTAATACATGCTTTTCTTCGGCGTTAAATTTTGGTGCGAATACCAGTAACATCACATACGCAAACATTAGTTATAATTTAAATATTCTCCTCCCATAAGTTTTGCGTCTGAAAGGGAAACTCGAAAAAATAACTAGACCACACCTTTTCAGCGTTAAATTATCCACTGCTCGTCTTTAGTAAATCCTGACAGCCGTTTTTTAAGGCCAAAATGATGGTTTGTGTTTGCACAAGCTATTAGTAAATCTGGCCCTAAATGTTTAATTGAAAGGATATAAAATACTGCTGGAATAAGGGTACAGAGAAATCAAAACCCTCTAAACTTAATAAGGCCCCAGCTCTAAAAATATTTTTCTAAAAACAATAAAGGTACTAATTAAAAGCCTGAAGCTTGTGAAAATGACCTGTTCCCTGTAACTGTGATTATCATGACAGGAATCTGAGTCCTGACTAAATACCAGGCCCAGTGGATCCACACCAGTAGACAAAAGGCTGGGGCAGGGGACTTTCAAAATCAGTGAGAACAGTAAACATTTAGTATTACTCTGAAGTGTGAGCTGACTGATTTGGGCCAAAATATTCTGGTTTGAGCTTTTGCCCTCCTTGTGATGCAAGGGAAATACTGCATGGATGATCTCGGCAGAACTGTCTGAGCAACAGGGACATGAATGGGTGCTTTTCTTTTCTGCACCCACTTAAGTGGTGATCTCCTCAACTGGTTTAATGATTTCTCTGGCAAATCCTCTAGTAACAATGATGCCAAAGATCAATTAGTTAGTGAATCTTTATAGCATCTAGATTGATAAAATCCACTTTGTGGCCACATCGTGCTTTAAACGCAACTCCTCTTGACACATCTGTTTTTGAGTGGCCTTGAGCTTAGCTGCACTCTAGGAGTTTCAAGACATATTACAAAAAGACTTTAAGTATTAAAAAGTTAAATACTTTTACAAAAGCACAGTTGCTTCAGACATGACAACAAGGTTCAAAATATGGCAAAACATGGTATGTGTGATGCAAGCTAAAATCTCTTTCTTACATACACACACACGTCACAGCTATGACCCTGGTCAGCTTCCTTAACAGGTGAGCAGCAGTGTGTGTCTGTCGGTCAAGACAAAACAGTCCATAAACGATCTGGAAATTATCCTTGAAATGAGAGGTCACAGCCAGGGAAACTGTGGTATGGTCACAAAGTTTCAGCAGTCTATTGTAATACTTGTTATATAGTAGGTAGACTGTATGATGTGTCCAGAAGAATTGAATTTCCTTCAAAGCCCCTATAATCATCCATAAAAACGGTTGAAAATAGAAGTCTATGCAGACAAAACTGTGAATCATTTCCTTTTTTTTAAGACAAAATGCATTCAGTGACCACAATTTTCAAAATTCACGAACTCTCTTCTCATTCATACTCTACAACCTGCAAAAACACAATATATTTTCAGCGCACTTTTCAAATGCTAACACACTGCATTTGAAATGGAATGAATGAAAAGAATGAAATGAAAGCATATTCATGCATTTCTGCAGTAATTATTTTAACACATAGAAAATCTTAGCAGAAAATGCAAAAAAAGAAAATGTGATTGGATCAACCACGGATCAGGCCCAGGCCAAAGGAGAGCTAACGTAATATTACAATCTGGGCACTGTCCAATGATGATGTGCTTTTACACAAACCATTTAATGGCCCCTATAATACATAGAGGCTCATTTCTTTTCTCTATGACCTGCATAATCGACTCGTGCCAGCAGAGGAGATAAGGCAAGGGGCATCAAACTCCCCCACCTTTTTTGATGTGTGGGATATTCCAGCACTCTGCACATTGCTTCACATCCCAGGATGTCACTGTTGTTCCTGCCTCCGTAGTCCCCTTTCTTACAGTAAACCCCATAGAGGAGATTTTTTTTTACAAGGAGCCACGTACATCTCCAAATGTTTAAGACCACCATCCACATGACCAAGTGACTTTACTGGAGGCAATGAATGCAAGGTGTGGGGACATTTCTCCTGAAGACTGCCAGGATTCGACATTCCAGACAGTACATTCCAAGATGCATTGCCAGAGAAGACATGAGATGTGATGTTGATGAGTACTTGCGGCCAAAAGCAAAAGAGAGGGAGAACTAGGACCCTTACCATAATTTACAATGAATGAACAACTACACATTGTTACAGTAATTTGATGTTTTTTTATTATTGCAGCCCTGGCATTTTAGGATTTTTCCCCATATTTTTTTACTGATTTACTGAAATTTCAGTACTATATTTAAAATGTATAATTTCTGATTCATTCGCATGATTTAGTAATAATAGAAATAATAATTTATGTTAAAATCATTCAAACTTAAAAAAGTTCATAATTTATGTAATGCTTCCTTTTGTTAGTGTTTTCTAGGTCAGTGTGTTATGAATGAAACTCCTCATAGAGGTTTGCTGTTGTGGTCTCCTTGGCCTAATTTCTCTTTGAACCGAAATGGGTGCTGATGTACTCAACATTGCAGCCATGGCAGTTGAAGGCCCAGCAGAAGAAGTGCTGGTGATAGTAACAGCCACAATCTTCACTTTCTGTTCTAACTTGTGCTAACAGCACAGTAGAAGGTCTCCTCAAACCAGAACCGCTTCCTCCCCCAAACCTTTTTTCTGCATTTTACCTCACTGGTGGAAGTTTCCATAAGATAAGTTTGAACATCACACCTTTTATAGCACTTATTCTCTAGTAGTGTTTCATTCTCCATAGTTTCTTTTTCTCCACTTGTCCTTCCCAGCACCCTGGCTCCTTCAGCTCCACCCAGCTTACTCTCCACTTCTCTGAATCAGCAGCCTTTACTGGTGGCTTGTAGCTCTTCATCTCCACCATCACAGCTGTGTGAGATGGATCTCCTGGCTGCATATTGGTCTTTCGGGCCTGTGACTCCATCTTGCCCTAACAGCCCATTGGCTGTGTGCTCCTTTGGTATGGTGTGAATTCTCAGGCTCCACATGGCTCCCTTGTCCCTTCAGGTCCTCCTTGGTATTGTTATTCTGGTTTCACTGCAGACTTACGGGCTTCTGGCAAGGCCTGGTTGAAGCTGAATCCATTAAAGCTAGCAGATGGGCATGTGTAGATGGTGGGTGAATTTAACATATTTTGTGGACTTGTAGGCATGTCTTGACTTTTGAAATGCTTCAACGCTCCACGAATGAACATCATTAAAAAGACAGATTTTTTATTAGTTATATATTTCGATAGCAAATATGAGTGTGTCCACCAGTGTTTTACAAGTCCAAATATGAGTGTTTCAACCAGTGTTTTTACAAGTCCGAATATGAGTGTGTCCACCATTGTATATACAAGTCCAAATATGAGTGTGCCCACCAGTCTATATACAAGTCCAAATATGAGTGTGTCCACCAGTCTATATATAAGTCGGTATATTCAGACAAGTAGATCCATACACAGGTTGGGGGAGGAACAATTTGGCATCTCCAATTTGCCTAACTTGCATGTTTTTGGCCTGTGGGGGGAAACCTGAGTACCCCGGAGTAAATTCACACTGTAGAACATGCAAACTCCACACCTGCCCTAGTCAGGGCTCAAACCAGTGACCTTCTTGCTGTGAGGCCATGTATGATCTAAAACAGGGTTCCCCAAATCTTACCCTAGAGGGCTGGAGCACTGCAGAGTTTAGCTTCAACCCTGATCAAACCACCTGAGTAAGCTAATAAGCTAATCAAGGTCTTCATGATCACTAGAAAATCACAGGTGGGTAAGTTTGATTAGCCTGGTCCAACCAGACTCTCGTACATTAATTTCATTTGTACAGAGAGTCTGGTCACGCTCCATTGCAAAGCGTTACTTCCGTTAAGGAGGGTCCATTGTTGAAGTTTAAAAATATTCGATCTGCCCAGAGTCACTCAGGATCTGCCAAAGCCAATCGCTAACGTGTGGTCGTGACATATATCATGCACCGAAACCAGACGGAAACAACAAGTCAGAATAATCAGACAAACAAAACTTAGCAAACCTGGTTCTTGCTCCGGCTTTAACTTCTGTATATTCGGCAGTTTTGCAACAACGGACCGAATAGCTTTTCTCACGTCTTTCTCCACTGCCATTACTGAACTACAACTCAAACTGACGCACGACCTCAACGTCATCGTTCTAAGCCACCCCCATCTGTTCGCTGATTGGTCCTGCAGATTTTTGCAGGAGAAAACGAAACTCTATAGAGCCATCCCAGACGTACTGCTGAAGCGAAATGAAAATTAAGCAGAAGCACGTAGGAGGGCGGAGCCAGGCTAAAGTTTGATTAGGGTTGAACCTAAACTCTGTAGGGCTCCGGCCCTCCAGGGTAAGATTTGGGGAACTCTGATCTAAAACATACATAAAATTATATATTAATTTAATATGTCTTCAAGCAATGACATTAGTTCACAACGGCAGCACGATAAAGAAGATTTAACAAAGATCTTGAACAACTTTCCCTTGCATAGGGCCACCTCCAAATAGCTGATATAAAAACTCCAGACTGCAGTCAATCACTGATGTTAACATATTTGTTGCAATAAATTAAGATGACAATTCTTTCCCCACAGAAAGCAGATGCTTAACTCTTTCACCAGCATTGACGAGATATCTCGTCAATTAAGAGAAAACGCTTCCCCGCCAATGACGAGATTTTCCGTCTTTCCGCATTACCGCTATTATCCACCAGGTGGCGCCCTTCCGCAACTTTTTAAACCTGGAAGTATTGCCCTATGGCAAGCTGCTGCATGTCCGTGTCTGTTTTAAAGATCGCTCTGAATGGGATCTCTATGAAAAGTCCGTCACAAAAATGGAATTATTTCTGCTTTTTGCTCAAAATGTGGTGTTTTTGCAGAAAAAGTTCTTTCATTTGGTATATTGTATGTTTATATATTTAAAGAAGAAAATTTTTCTGGAAGGCATTAAACTTTGGTGAAAATCATGAAAAACGCTGGCGCTGGCTGGCAACTTTTTTTAAAAACGCTGGTGGTGAAAGAGTTAAACATAGCCAAGGATGATAAAGACTGAGGTATATCTAGCAGTTGAATGAGAGGCATGCAGACAAGATCCAGTGGCCTTGGTAGAAACCGCCAAACCCGAGTTATATGAGAGATATGAGCTTGTCGTAGAAGAAAGTTAGGCCTAGGTGAATAAAGGGGACCAAAATTACTCTGTCGATTTTCTCCTTGGACAACAGAGTCTGAAAATGTACAGTATCTCAATTAATGGAGAAGGGGTTTTAAATGGATGATTATAAAACTAGATAACACTGATAAGTGTAAGGGACCAAGCAGTCCAACAATGATATGGCAGAAAGAAGATACGTTTCCCCAAAAGGAATTTTAATAGATCCAAAATTAACAAACTTTGCAAATAATCAAATCAAATAACTAGGCCTTAAAAACTAACACAATATCTAAGACGTGAAAACCAAACTAATCTGACCTAACAGATTATACAATAGGGGTGCATTTATACAATTGGACTAATCCATCTGCATATGTGGGGAAACAAAATATACACACTACAAAGTATCCACTATGAGGCCGTCTTTGGAAAACGGGAGAAAAGACTCACCAATGTTGTTGAATGATACATTTGCACATGGTTTGTCTTAAAGCATCCAGATGTAAAAACAACAATAAAAACTTGATGTTCTACATAGGGAAACTTTAAATAGGGCACCAATTGGGTGCATATGATTTGGATCAGCTGGCATGGGCTGGTTTGGTATTCAGTTGATGTCTGCTAATAGCAGTGCAGGCCTACCTGATAACACAGAATGCTTGATTTTTTCATTTTCCTGTAATAATGCTGAGAAACTACAGACATTTTTATAAGGTAAGCAAAAAATTTTGTCAACGTTTCTACCTTCCGAAAGTTCCCGATTGTGGATTACATTTCAATACTTTAATCTGGTCATGTATGAGCACTATATTAGCGTTAAAAACAACTCCTGTAGTGTTAACCAATTGACACATTTAGTGTACAGGAGTTTCAACACTTACAGTGCTTTGTGTAAATGGAGCCTTTGGTGTATGAAAACAAAGTAATGGTGATAACTAAACACAAGTGTTTTAACACTACTTGTTAAGTGTAAATTTAAGTGTGTGACCTATGTAAACACTGAATATGTGCTGCAAGTGTGATTATAACTTTTTAAAATTTGTTGCTGAATTTGTGTATGCCTTTCGTAAAGGCTACTTTTAACACTGCGATATAAGAAGATAATCAACTTAAACTTTCTTCTTAGTTCATGTTTATTTCAGTGTAAGTGTTTTGCACAATGAATTAACATGGACAAACATTGAACAATTGTCATTTTCTTAAATACACACTAATGCTGTTATTACAACCTATGGTTGGGTAACAATAACCCAGCATTGGGTAATTTTTAACCCTATGTGTTTTGTCCAATATTTGGGTTAAAAACAAGCCAGCATTTTTAGAGTGCATAAAATTAACAAAGACTAGAAAATACTGTAAAAATGTGTTTTTATAGTTCTATGCTAGTACATGCATTTACTAAAATTAATATACGAGACCTTTCTGTAAAGTTATGTAATACTATATTTTAAAATAAATATTATAACGCATTTATATTCACGTCACATTGGGGAAAAAATTAAGTAAAAACCTTCAAACAAATGTTTGAAGAGGTTAAAATCAAAATATTTTCAACTACAAAAATCTGCTTTTTTTGTAGTTGAACCTGTCACCCGTGATAATATCAAAATTAAATCCGCACCCGCCCAGACCCGTTAATATTTAGCCCGTTACCGACCTGTACCCGCACACACATAAATCACACAAACTAAAATCATTCCAATTAAAGTGCTTTAGTTTTTTATCTCGTACCTCTCTCAACATCACGATAGCGTCATGAATTGACTAATGAAACAGGCTAAAGTGCGCTTTGTTTTGCGCCATTCAAGTAGCCTACCATCGACACCTAAATAGGCTATGGAACCTGATAAATATACCCAAATAGACCTATTAATGAAAAAAGAACAAGAAAAATACAACCTACCTACACAACCCCTGCTGTGCTCCTACAAGTCTCGAAATGCTTTCTAAGAGAAGACTTTCCCAGATTCCGGCTATCAACGGCAAAACTTTATGCAACTCCTGCAACGCTCACTCCAACTAGGCTACGAGAAGCTTCAACAAAGGTCGCGCACTTTCGCAGTGGTGGTGACGTGATGGGTCAAATGTCATATGTTGCGCATTTAATGGTCATTTAGACATACAAATATTGCACATATTTTCATTCGTGCTACTACCTGTCGAAGGGAGATAATTATCCCCCCGTGAATCCCCCTGTGAATTTTAGGAATGTCATAATCCACCTGTTTTAGACACTTTTATGTTGGTATCCGCGACCCGTTGCGGATACCAACTCTCACATACTTTATAGACAAATTATATTTTGGCCAGGAAAAATATAGTTTTGCTGTATGGATTGTAAAGTAAGAATGTATTTGTTGCGCACTTGCCCCCGAAATCAATTTATATACATTAAATTAAACTTTACTTTCTACAAAATCTATTTACACTCTAAAAATGCCTGGGTTATTTTTGACCCATAATGGGTAGATATTGGACAGAACACGTGCTGAGTTAAAAATAACCAAATGTTGGTTTGTTGTTGTATGCAACCATGGGGTACAATAACCCAGCATTTGGGTTAAAATAACCCAGCATTGGGTAATTTTTAACCCACCACATGTTCTTTCCAATATTTACCCATTATGGGTCAAAAATAACCCAGACATTTTTACAGTGTAGCATATATTTACAGTAAATAATTGTTTTGCCATATGGGGAGGTCTTAACAGAAATTACTATGGTTACTGAACAGATACGATTTTAAAGTTTTGTACTCTCTGTAATACACCACTAGAATATCTCTTTGTTCTCGGTGAGCGAGTTTCTGACAGAACTCAAGAGCAGAAATCTATTTCTCCATGCCTGCACTTTCCATCCTCTTCAGTCGGCACATAATAGCTGAAGATTTTAACACTGAAACTGCAGGAAAGAGAATACAGTCAATACAGGATGGAGAGAAAAATACAGACATGTAGCACAATCCATTATAAAGTAAATTTTCATCAAACAGATATAAAATCAGGTTATAAACAATTGCTTGCTACAGCCAGAGATGAATATGAGAGTTACAACACGACGCTTGTTGGAATAATTGAAAGCGTAACATTTTTTTATCATGGAGTGACCAATAGTATACAGCACTGAAGCTCATTCCTTTCAAGGGCACCCAAATACACTTGCATTTCTTTACATTTTAACTAATTTGCTGATATGTGAATATAGCCAAAAGTGGTATTTTTCAAATTCAGCTCTAGGTAATGATTATCATTAATATTAAATAATTCAATTTTAATATTTTAATAACAGTTGTGTAATGTAGATTCAATTGTTTTATTTTATTTTTTATATTAATACTGATAGCCATCTACTTTTACTTTTGCGAGTAACGCTATGAGGTAATAGTGAGTCTGTAAATGCCTCATATAAGAAAGTAACACTGCTGCACAATGCTGGCTGCTATGTGTTTCATTTTGGTTGTTTTACAGGTAAGATGAGTGATGTATAGTTATCCTATAGTATATAATGATATTTTAGGGAATTGTGTACCTCTTATTTTTTACCAAAAGTTTGGAAAGGCCCCTTTTCTATAACATGACAATCATCTGTGTAGGGTAGAAGCCTAAAGAAATCCCAAAAGTCATTGATCAAGTAAGTGTCAAACTCAAGTGCGTGAGGGTCTGTGAGTGTGTGTTTCTCTTTGTTTTTTATCAGGATCCCTTAGTGGACAGTAGAGTAATGGATTGTTGGAGATCTCTTAGAGATCTGTTGGAGCCGATGATGAGACTGTACGAGTAGGATACAACAAAACAAAAAAGATGTGTAACTATATCAGTCAATCTCTATCAAGCATTAAAGCTACCACACAAACAAACCAACATATTTTCCTGAAGCAGATAATGATATGATGAGCATATACTGGACAGTCACTGATATTAAGATCAAAGTCAAGTAAAATGCCTAATGAAGATGAAGCTATCGCAGGTGGTGGGACTTCATCAGGAGCAAAGGTCAAAGCAAGCTCTTGCATGGCAATGATTATAATGTTTAGTATGGGGCCTGCTTTTGCTGGCTCATCCTTGCCCTTTTTGTTTGGCTTTTACTTCCTAGATGTCTATCTTCTCCAGAGAGCACTTTTTGTCTTTCAGCCAAGATTTGTCTATTGATTGATTTTTTTTGTACATCATGGCATGAAAGAAGCTTGCTGTCCAAATGGCTGGCCTCCTTCTCTAGCAAATCAATGGCATTTAGGAGCGCCATGATGGAGGCCCTGGTCTTCATTCTGAACATCTCCTCAAGTTGCTGGACTACATCAAAGGCATCTTGCGATGGCCGACAAAGCTCACTTGGCTTGAACTCCTTTAGCTTCAGCAAAATACTGTTCTCCTTCAGGACTGTAACCATTAACTATTTGCACTTTGTCATTCATCACAAATTTTGATTTTCTGATTACTATGTTCACAATACACCCCGTAAGAAGGTAGAGAGCACAGGTCTCATCCCCCATTGACTCCCATATAATTTATTTTCCCTACTATGGCAGTAATTGGGAGATAAGATCTGTTTGGTTACTGACATTCTTCCAAATAATTCCTTTGTGTTCATCAGAGCGAAGCAATTTATACAGGTTTTGAACAACCTGAGGGTGGGTGGGTAAATGATGACAGGATTTTCATGTGTGTTTAAATTTATTCAAACTGGCTAACAAGTCCAAATTTGTTTGGAAATATTGAAAGCTCCATGACCATGCGGTGGCGAGAACAAATTGTGTTGCAGTGGCTCAGTATTGACATTGCATTCTTTCACATCTGATACAATTAATGATGGAGTCTATCCTTTCCTACTTTGTTATGTAATAAACAGTTTTGTTAAATGCCGTTGGTTGCCTTATTTTTTACACTATTGACTAAACATGTTGCCTGGGATAACGTTAGCATCTATTTATATTCTTTGAATATATACTTATGTGATTTCTTGAATTAATGAACTGTGATTGTGAGATGACTGTGAGTCTCATACAGCGCCACAGATTCAATTGCAAGCAAATGTGTCTATTACAAAGCACGAGTCCATTCAGTTTATAAGCCATGCAGCGAGCGAAAGACCTCCTCGGGTGAGCTGGCATAGGACAAATCCACAGTACTGAATGCAGGTGCCCAAATTGATGTCAGGAGATGGACACAGGTGAGGCAGAGAGGGAGACCGATCGCCACGGAACAGTTCAGGACGAAGTTTGCAGAGCAGCACAAGCTGGGAGGCCGGGGCAGATGGTAGGGAATAGTGACCTGGAAAACAACAAAGAAATATGGAAAGTAAGCACACAAAAGGCACTGGAGACTAGGTACTGATGGTGAAAAGCAGGAAGGCAATATGCGTTCTCCAGCGATCTTGCGTCCTTGAATCGCTCTACGTCATCATTAACAGTCGAAGTTCAATTCCAATTCTCAAGAACGCAAGTACAGAGAACGTGTGAAAATACCCGGAGGAGTTCTTGATATCGAGGATCCATCGAGTACAGACTTGTGCCCTGAAATCTGGGGAGGTCACGTGACCAGCAGGAAGATCGCACACATCTCAATTCTCACAAGTGCGATCGTGTTCTCGCGACCTTCTGAGTTCGTTCTTCCAAGGTCGCCTGGCAAGACCAATCTTCACAAGATCGCAAGTCCGTTCTTTGCGTTCTTTGAATTGAGAAAAAGCCTAAAGCCGACAGTATACTAGGGACGTTTGCGTATGCGCAGCGTCAGCATGACGTCATTTTCGTCATCAGGAAGGTCCGCGGTCGGCCACGCGGACCGTCTGCGTGCAGCCCAAAATTTGAGACCGCACGGACCGTGCGGATACAGTCCCCGCGTACAACAGCGCATGCGCGTGAAAATATTTAGACAGGACACTCCACTACAAACATTTATACAAAAGAAATAGACCGAATTTGCAAAAACATGATCGTTTTTCTTCTTTAGCTTTTACTTCTTCCAAGAACAGAGAGCTGTGGAGCATGTTTGTTACCATAATGTTTGATTCCTGTTCTTTGTTTTCTTGTTGTTTGTTCTAAACTGTGTTTCCCCTGCTGAAAAAAACAGCATCAAACCAGCATGGACCAGCATGAGAATTATGCTGTTCTATGCTGGTTTAGCTGGTGGTCACCAGCATACCAGCACCAAAACACAACATATGCTGGTATGACCAGCATGGGATGCTGGTGCTTATGCTGGTTTAGCTGGTGCTAATGCTGGTTTGATGCTGGTTTAGTTGGTGCTAATGCTAGTGCTGATGCTGGTTTGATGCTGGTTTAGCTGGTGTTCACTAGCAAACCAGCACCAAAACACAACATATGCTGGTCTTGCTGGTATGCTGGTTTTTTCAGCAGGGTGCAATGGTGGATCGGTTACTTTTCTTCACCTATCCTAATGTTTTAATGTACTGTAAATGTCGCCCAATCAGTGCTCCCCTGACGGCCTGTTAGAGTAATAATTTGAATAAGAAATCATTTGTATTGCATATAGTGTCGAACGCGGCCATCCGCATGTAGCCGCGAGGAGTATACTTGGAAAGCTGCGCGGACGCGTGCGCGCGCGAGATGGACGCGGACGCGGAAAAAAGGTATACTCCGGCCTTAAGTTTAAAAAACAAGACTAAGCAAGAGCCAAAGACTATGAAACAATTCAGACAGTCATTCACAGGACAAGAGCCTTAAGTTTAAAAAACAAGACTAAGCAAGAGCCAAAGACTATGAAACAATTCAGACAGTCATTCACAGGACAAGAGACGAAGGGAAGTTAAATAGTGAATTAATGAGATGATGGGAAGCAGGTGCGCAAGGAGGAAATGTGCTGCAAGTTAAATAACGAAATAACCAGAGGGAGGAGTAGAACGAGTATGACAGGTACCCACCAGGAGACCTGTCAAAACAACAACAAGCTATACACACACAAAAACAAATAGAAACGGACAAACAGGCCAAGGTCGTGACACAGTACTGATCAATGGAAGCAAGTGAAATATCTCGAGATGATGGGGCACCACAGTGGCTCATTGGGTAGAACTGTTGCATCACAGCAAGTGGCCTTTCTCCCTGTGTCAGTGTGGGTTTACTCTGGGTACTCCTGTTTCGCACATGAAAACAGTGCTTTTTCGCTCCCACCTAAATAGAGACATTTTGGACATGCTATAACGAATGATATGTGGGGTATTTTGAGCTGAAACCAGACACAGACACCCCTGAGACTTATATTACATCTTGTAAAAATGGGCATAATTTTGGCACTTTATTATATGACTACTTCAACAGATGTTACATGACAGATTTGAATCAGGCTTAAACAGGTTTACTTGGTTAATTAGGTGTACAACATCCACACAACCTTTTCATCTACATACTGTATACCAAACAATAACTGGATTATTGAAAAATAAAAATCTTATTAAATGAAATACTAACAGAACTAGAGTCCAGAGAGAAAACCATTAAGCAAGTAGATTTTAATCAAACAAATACAATGTTATAAGATAATGATCTTTAATGGCAATGTTGTTATTGTTCTCAGCCTAATAGTCTAATTGTGTGTGATGAAGATTATATGGATATAATTCATAACACTGTAATCCACAGGAGGATAGGTGGTGTTGACATTTGTGGGCTTGGGCTTTTCACATTCTCCATTGATTTTTAAGATTTATAGGATGGTCCATCTCTCATATCAATCTTTAACAGTCCACATTGACATTTATAGCTCCCGTGGTGTTCATATCCATAAAAAGAGACATTCATTCTTTTTTCAATTACCCAAGCAAATGAAACACTCGCTGTCATTGTTAAAAAGCCTTGAAAAATGGGCGTTAGTTGGGAAACTGTACCCTTGCTGGCCACACTGGCACCATGCAACATTTCTAAACAGACAATACATGACTAGAAAGCAAATCCATTCAGCTCATTATTTAATATGCAAAAATAGCATCTAGAAAGGTCACTGTTTGACGTTTGTTTTGTGTTCTTTACATGCATCAAGTGCTTTGAGATTGTTTATGCATTTAAGATGTGTTTTCACCACGGCCAAGACATTCAGCTCGGGGTGAGCTGCCATCTGACCTGTTACTTTTCAAACTCCTGAAGTTTTTGAGTGAGTTGAGTGACCTTAACTTAAAAAAAACATATAGAGATTCTCTCAAAAGGCACAGGGCACTGTACACATAAAAACCATCATTTCGGCTTGGGTGAGATTTAAGCCAACACATATTTCTTATTTTTTTAGCTTCGTGGGAGGACTGCAAGAGGAGTACAGCTTAACATTAATTCTGTAAACATGAAATTGTAAAAATATTGACAGCACCTGTGATGTATTTGAATGCTTTTTATAGATTTTTCCACTATTATATGTCAGTTCACAGATGTGTCCTGGAATAATTGCCTGAATTGTTTGTGCTAACATAACTGGATTTATTAAGGTAGCACTTTATATTACAGTCATGTTCTACCTGTACATACACTATGTACTTACTGTGTAACCATGTAATTACGATGAACCTGCCCTAAATCTAAACCAACCCATATTAAATATATGTCGTTAATTCTAAATGCACATACTGTAAAATAAAGTGCAACCTGTAACTGTATGGCATTTGTTTCAGTTTGCTTATTAAAATAATAAAAACAACAACCTCATGATTACAGCTTAACAGATGTGCATTGTTTCAAAGCAGCTTTACAGAAAACATTAAACATTACAGAACATTAAAGATAACGACAGAGATAAAAACAACTACTATAGACCGACCACAAAACATCAGAGAGGCCATACAGTACGATTACACTAAATGTAATGGATCACCTGGAGGGAAAAACAGAAAAATACATAAAAACACATTACAATAAGGTTGCATTTGTTTATACATTAGCTAACATTAACTTTCAATGAACTATTTATCTACTGTAGTGATTTCTCTTAGTTCATGTTAATTTTAGCATTTACTAATTTTAAATAAAAGTTAACATTAGTTGTAACTAGGGATGCACCGAATATTCGGCCATCGAAAGACATTTATCACCAAAACAATAAGGCGAAATGTTGTGATGACGCAAAAAGAAACCACGACCTGCACGTGCTTGTCTGAAGCAACATGTCTGCGGTATGGATGTATTTAACTGCAAAAAGGTGCGCTAAAGTGAGCAGTTGTCTGTACGCAAAGAGCCACATGCAGTTGAATGTGTCCGGTCCAGACGTGATCATCACAGTATGCCCTTCAAAGATCAGAACTCTTGGTGTGTAAACTTAAGAGAGTCGCGCAAATGTGTCTCATACTATAGTCCATTAACATACATTTGCGGAATAAAGCAATGAAAAACAATGTAACGTTTTTATGCTGCGCTGTTTGGTATTCGCCCTCGGTCTCTGTGTGTGCGCACGTTTAAGTGCCCTCAATTGTGCACAATAGAGTGAGACGCAAACAAGCGAACATAAAATCGTTCTATTATTGACAGGACACATTTAAATATAATTATCTCCACAGTATTCTTTTTATAATAAAAATGTGTTTATGTCTTAAGTGTATGTATAGATTACAGTCAGAAACCAGTCTCTGCTTATTTGCTCTTAAAGAGACAGTAACCTCAATAAGTCTGTGTCATTAATGTTAATCAAACAACCCAAGACAAAGAGAAAATCACTTCTGTGGCTCTAAAAATAATAATATATTTAATTTATACAATAAAGACAGTGTTATGACTCATTTAATTCGATTTCTGTACCTCATGCTTATGTTAGCCCTTATTAATGTGCAACTTTGTTCTCTTTTATAAATGTTTGCAATTACTTTATTTGTTGTTAGATTTTTCTCACCCCCTTTTTGCTGATCTGAAAAATAATCCAATTTGTGCCTCAAAAACTGTAATGTGATTCGAACCGTGAGTTTTGTGATCCGTCAAACAACCCTAGTAAAGTTAGTACACAGTGATAGCCATAAATACATTTGTACTAATAATTGGCATAATAATTTTTTACCGGTGTTTCGGTTTCGGGTTTTTGCCCTTGGTTTCCTCTTTTTCGGTTTTCGGCCAAGAATTTGCATTTCGGTGCATCACTAGTTGTAACAATTGTATTCATGTTTAATACAATACAATGTGTAATTATATTCATGTTAGCTAATGCATTTCGATTTTTTAACAAATACAACTTCATTGTAAAGTGTTACCAAATTCTACACTGTTTTCCCCATCAATGTTAATTGCTGGGTGAAGATGTATAATAAGCATACAGAATGTGGACTTTACAGTATATATTTGATTTTTCAGAGTCCTTTGACTGAGGGGAGAGGAGCTGTGTAGAAACCTTAAGAATTTTCAGGTCTTTGCACTGCACAAGAGACACTGATGTCAGAGATGCTCATGAGATTTTAGAGGTTACAGCATACAATGCCTTCCATTAGCTTTCTCTGCTGGGCTGTGAAGCTGCAAGACCACATTGTGATTGAAAAAGCTTTTCAGCGCTGCTCCACAGAACCGAAGCATTCTGTTCCTTAATACCGAATCTGTTTGAGCTGTCACAGGACGATAAGCCTTTGTGAGCTTTTTGGTTGACATAAGTTGAGTTGTCATCTCATTTAAAAGAGGCTGATTGTAGTGCAGATGAACTTTTGACCTCCTTCAACTTTCAGGTCATTGATGGTAAGTGCCCAAAGAGCATCTGGCCCACATCAGAAGTCAATTATTTGATAATTGTTTGAGAGTCATTCGGCACAAGGTTGTTTGTTAGCATTCCTGTTGGGCGAGTTGATTGGGCATTGACTTGCTCACTGGAAGACTGCTGACATATCCCACTGCGCAATGTGACGTCGGAGTGACGTCTTTTTTATGTAATTTTTGGACGTCCAAATTCAGTCCATCGAAGGGGTTGTTTTGTAACACCAGGTGACGTCCTTTTTTTTTTGTCTACTGCACGTCTAATATTCACGTCTGTGGGACCTCCGTGTAAAAGGGTATAAAGGAAAAGAGACATGATTGTCTCTGCATTTCACCCATCCACTGCAAGTCATGAACACACACAGACAAAAATACTGGGCAACTATCACTGCAACACCGAAACACTTCAGTCACTTCCTGCCAGCTGTGGGAATCGAACTAGCAACCTCTGGGTAGCAATCAAGTCTCTTTAACCACTAGACCACCAAGATCTTAAACGGATAACTATTACATCAGTCTTAGGTCATGACCCTATACACGTTTTACAATAAATTTGTGTTTTTATGTTAAATTGTTAGTATGGTCATATACTTTTAATTTAACAAACTAATTACAGATTTTTTTTAATTGTAAATTTAGATGAATTTGTATATAATTCAAGACAACTGACAAAGTGCTGATATAAATAATATAGGCTATTCATATCTATTAATCATGTTGATACAGCAATGTTGATATTTATAAATAAACACATATTGGCCTAATTATGTAATATATACATATAGGCCAGTCATCAACGTCTAATTGACGTCCAAAAAAATTACCCAGTTCAAAGGTCAAATGTTGACCGTAAATATGACGTCCAAGTAAGGTCATGGTTGGACGTCCAAATAGTGGACCTAGTTTGGACGTCGAATAGATGTCCAGAATTGGTCATGGACCGACAGACCCAATATTGACATGATCTGCACGTCTATCCGACGTCCTGTGTTTGGTGGGAAGATGCTCTTTATTTACATTTATGCTATTATTACACATTTTTCAAATTTTGCAAAAATGTACATTATCATTTAACATTTTTATGTTTTGAATTTTAATACAATTGTCATCGAATCACCAGGTTCACAGCTCCCCTAAAAATTAACCATGGTTTTACTACAGTTAAAAGAAAACTTGTTACTGTAGAAAAACCATGGTAACCACAAAATAGTTTTAATAATAATAATAATAATTCCTTACATTTATATCACTGCATGAAAAGTGGGATTTTCGTCCCCGTAAGCGCCTGTAGGCTCCCGAAAATCTCCCGAATTTTCGGCAGCTTTCCTCAATTTACCAGCAGCGAGCTTCGCGTTTGTCTGTGTCACAAATCGTCATAAACGAATCATGACGTAGGTGGAGAGCCCCGCGCGGGTGCGATGCCTCTAATTAGCATATGAATAGCAGCGAAATCTCTGCCGGCCAGTTAGAGCGTCTCTGGCCTAATTAGCATGTGAATAGCAGCAAAACTAGAGTAACGGCCCACTTGAATGTAATCACTCAGTATTGGCTGAAGCCACAACTTTTAAACAAGTAAAAGCCCCCGTGAATGGTTGGCAGATGACTTCAAGCCAATCACAAGGGATTTTTCTTGTTTAAAAGTAGTGGCTTCAGCCAATACCGAGTGAGTAAATTCAAGTCGGGCCGTTACTCTAAAGAGGGGGGTTATTGGGCACCCTGGCTCATTATAAATGTAAACCCCAATAAATAATAATAATAATAATAATAATAAATAATTTATGTTATCATTTTTTATATATTAATGTCATTGTGCTATGTACTACATTATTCACAACATCAAGGAATATAAGAGAAAACAAAGAGGTTTATTTATAAACACACAGCTGTTAATTCAAAGAAAGAGCTTCATTTATAAACACACAACTATGTACAAAGCAGCATAATGTATCTTATATTGTCCTCCAAACACGTCAAAAAGTGCCTAAGACGTTCGGGAAAGATCCCTAAAAATCTTTTTCAAAGTGATCAAAGTGTTGAAAAAAAAACTCAAAAACGTTGTAAAAAAGTCATTTTTTCACGCGTATATGGTGAGTTGCCCGGTACTTTGGTATCGCCTCTAATCTGGATTGCAGCGTGGCACAGAGCTCGGAGAGTTCCAGGCTGCGAGAGGGCGGTGGCCGCACAATCCATCCAGACACCCCGCCAACAATGCCGTATTCCTCATCAGATATGAGATCTATGGTGGCGCACTTCCAAATGTCCATCTCATCCTCAGCCAACACACTTCGTCTCGCTTCCAGCAACTGTAATACAATCAATAAGGACAATAAGTGACCTGAAAAATACTCACATTGACAAAAAACTGATCTAATATAATAAATCTTACCATTTTTCTTCTGGATCGACTCCGAGCTAAACTTTTCGCATTTTCCGCCTGCGATGCGAGTTCAGGTTGTTTGTATCTGAAACTCCGGCGTACCGACTCATAACACGTCTTACGGGCAGCTGGAAAACAATTAAATGAGACTGGTATTAATAAAAAGAGTCACGGTACAATTAAACAAGAAATGAGGAAAAACATTAGAAGTTATACTTACAAACAATGTCGTCATTCTCAGCAGTAAATCTGGACTTGCTGAAATAGACGGGTTGCACGGCGACGTCACTAACTGGTTGCGCGCGCAACCGAGGGGCAGAAAGAAGAGACGTGCATTGTGTTGTATGCTAGTAGCGGTGTCTGTAAGTCAAAATGCCAAGGAATTTTTGCGTGGAAAATAGTACCAACAGAGTCAGTGCTGGGTGCCTGATGTTAACATACCAGTAGATGCGACTATTACGTTACTAGCATTATAATTATAAAATTATAATTCATACATGTATCACAGTAACACTGCAAAAATAAAGACAGAAAAACAGATACAACTAAAATCAAGTCTTATTTATGTACAAACATTAAAGAACGCTTCAATAATTAAGGTTGTTGCAGTAGCAGATCAGCTCACCAATCGGTCTTTCTGCCCCTTGGTTGCGCGCGCACCCTGCAATGTTTGTAAACTTGCAACCCCTCTATAGCCCCAAGCAAATCGGAGGTCACGGCTTTGTTATGAGGCGACGTTAGTCTGTGAAAACAAAATGTGTGGGTTTAAGCTCGGATCTATTAACGTATCTATTTCCTTATACAAGAATAAAAACATATTCTTTAAATCGTAACGTTACCTTTGCTCTGGTTCATAGCGCCTGCAGTGTGCCTCAGAGACGCCGTACTGCCTCCTGTAAATTACAAGACAAAAAACACCTCTTAGTTATAAAACACACAGCTTGGGCTACTTCAAAAAATATGCTTATACATAAAATTATTCTTACCGCAATCTTGGGATTGTGCACCCGTCTGCTCTTCTTGGAGAGTTACAAACACCAAACCAAACGTCTGTTACGCTTGTCGACACTGCTGTGTGAGCCGTGACCATGACCTCGCACATGATTGGACGAAGGCGAGAAGCCTGTCGGGCTCCTCCAATCCCATGCGAGGTTATTGACATAAGGAAAATCTTGTGAGACGTGTGCGCATGCGTATGATATAAACAACAAACGCGATGTGCCGGAAGCTCTGTGTGAAATCAACACAGTGTGCTGTCAGTTGAAATATGTAAGTCCCAAGACTGAAGAAACGACCTCGGCGCTTCTGTAAACATTGCAACACTGAAGTGTGTCATACACAGTATTTTGACCACAGAAAGCGCTATTTAAAAAATGGAGTTTGGGAGAAAAAAATCCAAAAGGGCTACGTCAGATAACGTACAGAGCCTGCTGCTACCCAGTCATGAATCCGCTGTGAGTGATGTCCCGTCATGTGTAAAGACCCGGAAGATAACTTTACTGGAGTTAGAGAGATTGGTGAAAGTGAAATGCACTCCGAGGACCCAGAAAAAGAAGTGATTGAAGAATTTGAAGAAACGCACCCAGCGAATTTCAGTTCAGACAACGGTGAGCATAAATACATATTTTTTTATATAAGCTTGGCTTGCTTTACGTATGTTATCATTTTAAACAATACTAAAACATATCAACAAGTAAAGTAAAATAAAATCAACAAGTTAAACAAAAACGTTGGAGTTAAATGTGGTTGATTATCACTGTTGTTGTTATTTTAATAGTAAATTATAATTGAATAGGAATATCGAGTTATAATGCATAACGTTATCTTCTGTTTGTTGTTTTTCAGACGAAACAGCAGATGACCAAAGCATTCGTCTTTTCCTGGACATCTCCTGTTGTGTGGTAAGCATGAAATTACATTTGGATATACTAGTATAAAGTTCAATACATGCTAATCCAGAGCTGAAATGGGAAAACCTAACAATTTTCACCCACATGATTGTTTTCCACTCTTAAATTTCTGTTAGTTAACTAATGAAAGCAACTAAAGTATAAACACACTTTATAAAGTATTAAAAAATCCTAAAATGAAGTTGAAGTGGATGAAGTTCCCACAAAGTACTTAACTGGTTCATTGCACTAAAGCTAGCTGTTTGAGATGCACATGATCTTTTTCAACTACAGTTTTCAAATCTTTTCATACTCAAATGGCCCTATTGATGAGAAATGAACATATTAATTATGTTCTTTTTAAATCTCAAATGACCATATTAACAATGGGCTTTTCAATCTCAAATGGCCACATTTATGATGGACTTTTCAATCTCAAATGGCCACATTTATGATGGGCTTTTCCATCTCTAATGGTCTAATGGTGGTGCTGAGTATGTGCATTGCATGTGTTTTAAATATGTCCTTTAAAATTTCATAGGATGACTATGTGGATGAAGAGGGGGAAATCCTTGCTGAGGAGCAGAGTGAACCCTATCCTCACATACAAGATGGGGAGGAGCATGGAAGTGATCAGGCCAGAAGTGAAAAACCAGAACACTTGTTAATGAAACTTTTGGGCATGATGAAATTGACTGGTATCCTCCGTGACGACTTCTTACAGTATGTGGGTTGTCCAAAATGTATGACAGTGTACATGCTTACTGAAACCTATGAGCTCAGACGGGATGGTACAAAGGTTTGCAGGACTTGTGGTCACATCCCATTCTATAATCACCCACAGCAGAGGTCTGCATTAAGGAAGAAATGTGGCTCTGCCTTGCTAAGAAAGCGGTGAAGAGTAAGTCCATCCAATACGTTCTTACTGATACAAGAGTGTTGTGCAGTCTCTGGGAGGACTTGTTAAAAGACTTGGATTTGAAGAGAAATTAGATGAAAGGCGAAAGCGGGAAATGCCAAAGGGTGTGTTAGGAGATTTATATGATGGACAAGTATGGCAGGATTCCAGTATGTGAATTCAATAACTGTAGTCATGCCACTATGCACAGTATTTGAGCTGTGATGTAATTGCACAAGTTTCCTTGCTTCATTCCCTTCCAGACAGACATTTTGTTGTTTGACATGTTGTTTGCATAGAATGCACAAATTGAGCCTGATTAAAACTCTGTTAAAACAATTAAAATTGTTGAAATAAATTGTTTTGTGTATCTTTTTTTTACCTAACATTGGTTATTGCTAATGACATACAGAGATATTCATATATACTGTTGGCCTGGACAAACTGAATCTACTTAAAGGGATAGTTTAAAAAAAATTAGGGAAAAATATTTTGATAGTATTGTGATAAATGATGAAGAAAATATTTTGATAAATGATTGTCATTAAACTTAAAGATGATTTTGAATTACTCTGTCCAACATCTCCGCTTAGTTAACTGAGTTGAAAGATTTTCTATTTTTAATTCATTTATAATTATAATTCTCTTAGTGTTATAAATGGTATTATAACACAAAACTCATGACTAAGTCAGTCATTGAATAAACTTGATTCTCCACTGAAACACACACAAAACTGCGAAAAATACAGTACAATGTGCTGTTTATGTCAATAAACACTGATCACCTGAACGGTGACTTTCATTTACAAAAATGGTAATTTATCATTTAAAACTAAACAACATGAATAATATTAGAGCATAAACCTCTATGACATTTTAACAAATATTTAAGTAGTTAAAGTTCTTATTAGTTATTAATTCTGTAAAAAAAGCTTAAATAATCATAATATTCAGGGACAAAGGATTATGGGTATAATATATTTTTAAGTATATGTCCAAAACTCAAAATATTAAGTAATGTTTATATCATTAAGACAATATCTGGGTTAACAGTGTAGCATACTTTGAAAATAAATCAATTCAAGCAACAATTTAAGAGTTTGTAATTTGGCTATACTGATACCAGAGATTTTATTAAAATCAAAGTTTAAAACCTCTCAGAATGTCACCTGAGTAAAACTCCCCCAGCTGCTACCCTCATTTGCATTTGTATAGCTCACAGCATGTTCATTTACATGTTAAAGCCTCCCCTAGAATTAGGGGAAGGGGGGACAACTTCAGAGCAAGACCCACGTCAACTTCTGACAACTTATGGCAGTTTTCGGTGTTGGCTGCAAATTGTCATGCGCAGTCGTATACTTGGAGTTTCACAACAATCTACAGTGCCACATTATGGCGAAAATTCCACTTTTCATGCAGTGTATAGCGCTTTTCTCAGTACTCAAAGTGCTTTACATATGAACGGGGGAATCTCCTCACCCACCACCAATGTGCAGCATCCACCTGGATGATGTGACGGCAGCCATATTGCGCCAGGATGCCCACCACACACCAGCTTAAAAATAAGCATGGTTTTGACAACAATGGTTTTCAAAAACAATAGTTAGACCAAGGTTAGTGTAGTAAAACCATGGTTTTGCTAATAGTAAACAATACACCAAAAAAACATGGTTGCTACACTTTTACCAAAAAAAAAAAAACATGTACAATTTTAGTAAGGGAGGTTATGATGAAAAAGTTTTCAAAAACCCCAAAGCTCAAAATGTATCACATGACTAGACAGAGCAGACATTCCCATTTACAAAGATACCCAGATTGTAAAAATCCATTGAGGATTGAGAAAGTTATGATATTGTTAATATAAGAAGTCAGAAGAAAAAGTTATATATGGATGTCTATGGAAGGTGTGTGACCGAAATACCTTCTCATGCATAGACTTAGATTACCATTTTTCAGTACCAAGATAAAATATATATATTCACCTATCTTTCATTAGAGTCCATAGATTAGTGGAAGCACACTGACCGGTTGAAAGTGACACAAATTTTCAAACAGTTGCTGTGAACTAAAAAAAACCTCCGGGTCGAAAGCTCAAAATATCTAACGCTTCCGGTGTTTTTTCCTCACTTATTTATTGCCGTTTTAAGTAAATACATACTACAACCATGTGACGAGAAGTGGATATTGCATGACACACATTGTGACAGGGCCATGCGGGTAAAAAACATTTGCCTCAGAATTTCGACACGCGTGCCAGCGATGTCAGCATTGCTACTATTAGTAGACTCGTAAACTCACGTTCATATTGCTGTTTACTTGCCGGGTTGAACACTGAACCACAGCCACCACATGTAGCTAACTATTAACAAGAATTATGGCCGTTTCACACGGTACGTGGCAAGTGGCGAAATCATCGTATGGCTACAGCTTTTCTTGTGTAGTGGAAGCGTTTTGTGCAGTATTTAGTGCCAATCTGTTTATCTCCAATGGCGCCTGCCATGAAGAGCCGTGTCCGCAAAAGGAAAAGGATTTTGGGTGCACGAGCAAGGCGTGTGGACCAACTCCGCTTCACCTCTGTAACCGCCCCCCGTTTTGCCACTTTCTGCACGTCTCCTATTAAAAAAGAACTAAACACTCGCGGTCGCTGCGTACCGCATGAAACGCCACTTACCCTACGTTATATTAACATTTACTAGATAAACATTATTTCGCTGAAAATCTAAATTAATGTCTGTGGAAATTAATTAATTATTTATTACCTCCGTGAGCTATCGCAGTTTGATACAGTTAATGCCTGAGTAAAAACATAGATAAACAGAGCTTTGTCAAGAGCCATTTCATAAGCTATAACAACAAATAATAACTTATTCTGACATACCAGTTAAGAAATCCAATGATATAGAAGCTGTTTTGTTTGTTACTTTCCAGACAATGTATTATTCCAGTGATATTATTCTTTAAATTCATATTATTCTTCACTCTTTCAGACCCCTATTTATTACTTTGTATGCAAAGAGAAAGTGAGTTATTATAAGGGTTTGTTCAGTTCAGTAGTGTTGTACTAACTGTGTCAAAACCAGAAGTCTAACTGTAACTAAAAATCGGTTCAGCATATCAGTCATCGGCCACACAAGCATCCAAATATTTGGTATCGGTTATAAAAAAACCTTTATTGTTCAATCACTACAAAGTACATCTGTTTTAAAACAACAAAATATTTTATATATTTCATAAGCCTCTTATTAATGTTTTCATTCTAACTGCTTTGTTAGAATTCAAATTTGTGAAATGCGGATAGAAATAAATCTTTGATTAAAAAGACAAATTTTGCGTTATCTGCTAACATTTTCACAGATGATGAAGTGTGACGAATGGGAGCCATAGGTTCTTTTAAAGAAAAGTTGAAACTGTGAGTTAAGAAAAAAGCTGAGGTGTGAACACACCAGATGATAGATGGTTAATGCTGTCATGCCCAGTGAGTCTTAGGACAAGTGAGTGGTCAGATCCAATCCCTTTATACATACTGTTTGACAAATCTTCTCAAAGCTCAATTTAAACTCTTTGGAACTGTTAAGGTGTAGCTTACTCCACAATGCACAACCTGGTCTTGAATGACTGTAGTGTAATGATTAGGGATGCAGCGATACTGGTATCGGGTATCGGCCTCGATACCACATTTTCTAAATTACTCATACTCGTTAAAAGTCCCCCGATACCTGGAATCGATACCACGGTCTGAGAAATATCTATGTTTGAGCGACATGTAAGGGGTTAATGCCTCTTGTGTTGTCCAAAGAGGCAGAGTTTACAACAAAATGGAAAACTAGTCCTGTTTTTTTGTTAAATTATATGACTAAAGCTGTTACCTGTAAATTTAAATCATGTTTTTTTATTAAGTACTCGATATCGGCAAGTACTGAAATGCAAGTACTCGTACTCGTATTCCAAAAAAGTGGTATCGGTGCATCCCTAGTAATGATGTGAAGCATGAGTTGTAAAATGTATAATCATATTCTTTGTTTTGGTTATGCTTATCTCCAAAAAACGATTCATTACAAAAGGTGACAAACTCATTAACTCAGTAATTAGTTTATCCACAAGGTGGCAACCATGCCCAGGGGGGTCGATTCACATACAGTAGTAAAAGAAAACTGCATCAATAAAAGTGTGGAATGCATCAAACACCTGTGTATGTGTACGAGCCAAATGAAGCATACTTTGCAAGGCTGTGCATTCGACTGTGAAACAACGAAAGGCCTTGAGAGAACAAAGCCCTGGGGTAACCCAGTGGAAGAACATAATGAATCTGATAAAATGCAATTTACTTTAACTCTGTTTTCTATCGTCAGGAAATTCAGTATGCACAATACCACATCAACACACTTGTAAACATGAGGCCTTAAAGGCGCTCTAAGGGAATCTGTGCGGCGTCACTTCTTCTTGACTTTCGAAGTGATGTCAAACAAAACGGAGCTTAGCTAACTCCTCCCTCTCCCTCTACCCTCTGTCTCACTGTCCCCCTTGCCCCTCCCTTCCCACCCCCAAATCCTTCTTGTCGTTTATTGGCTGGAACACTTTGTTATGTTTCGTGGTTGTAGGCTGCGCCACTTTGTTTTTGTTGCTGTTCGTGGATCCTGGGCTGTCTACAGAGACCAGAGTTTTTTACAGTGTGTTCAGGGGACAGGCAGCTAGCAGATAGTGAGGAGATGTTTACTGTATGTAACAAAAAATGCTTTATGGCCTAAAACGCGTGAATTTGCTTAGAGCGCATTTAAATAGTCTACAACTATAAACAAACAATATAACTATAACAGTATACGTACAAAATACGTACTAGCTGAACGCAGATCAGGAAGAGAAACAGGACCAGAAACTCCAAAATTCAGAATAAAGGTTAGAAAAATAAAAGGTACACAGAACAAGTAGCCATATAATGCGATTTTAAACAGCCCTTTAGGATTGTTGCTTGCCACACTGTGCGATCAAGATCGTAATTAAGTCCATGTCACACTGTATGATCTAAGTTTCCATCAATGTCAGACTGTACGAGTTTACAGACTTTGAAAAATCGGACGCACACAAACAAACGCAAATGCAGTTTTACGTCATCGATCGATGAGGGCTGGGCAAACACACGTTAAAGCAAAGGCTAGCAAACCGAAACAACATCTACCGTTCATTTTAATCATGACTTGAAAATCGAAGGAGACGAGTACCTGGCACTTGTATTTCCAGTGCGAAAAACAATTGCTTTACATCTGCTGTTTAAGTATGCCAGGCCAGTAGATGGCGATGCTACCTTGTAAAGAAACACTACAGGCTTGCGCACATAAAAATTCATCTAAAGAGCAATAAATATAAACAATCAAGACAGCAAAACCATAAAGCAGTTTTGTTTAGACAGAAGATGAGGTTGTGACGCTGGACTGTAAAACACCAAAAAACTTTTTTTTTAAACACCAAGGTTAATAAACTCAGTATCTTAAGCAGCACAAACACAGTCCTGTAGGCCGCCATTGTTGTTTTGGTTATACTCGCACACACCTATAGACTGAATTAAAATCAGCACATGATGTTACAGTTAACACCTTTACACAGTTTACACAGAGACGACAAGGCGTTGTTATCAAAACCTTGCACTTTGAGCCCATCACAGACTGTGTAAAATGAAAGTGAACACTCACAGTGACCAATGTGAATAAGCCTGTGGTAAAGTGATCCCTGCCACCTCCAGCTCACACCACCCACTCAGCTGTCATGTATAGTTTTTATTTTCTATTGGTGATAGGCACAATGTAGCCTTTTCCTTCCTGCACACATTGTTTTGATGAGCAAACCAGCAGCCCAGGGGGATTTCTGCCATAATGCTCGACAATCTGCATCCTCCAGCGCCTTCACATCATTTTAGAGAGGAACAGCAGTGTACAGGAGAGAGAGAAGGAGAGAGAGAGAGAGAGAGAGAGAGAGAGAGAGAGAGAGAGAGAGAGAGAGAGAGAGAGAGAGAGAGATTCTAATCAGTTGGGCCATATGAAAATCTCACTTTGCATCAGTAAATGTGAGGGAGGCAGCTGTTGTGCAGGAAACCTTATGGATGGTCTGTATAAATCATCTGTACAGTTGCTTCAGGTAAGCAGTGTATGAATTTTTTGTTTGAACCATCTACAGAAAATAACAACATATGTGATAAAAAGTTTAAGGTTTAATTTAGATCCATGATATGCAGGATCTTTCATGCTTATAAATTATACTGAGAAATCTACAGATCAGCGTCAATATCGGGCCCTAAAGTCATATTTTAAGCAGAGTTGAGCACAGTTGTGTTGAAGCATGTCTGGAAACAGTAAAAAGATATTCAGTGTCAGGACTCAACACAAGGTTAGAAAGAAAATCAGCATAGTGTGTGGTATCAGGAGATAACACAGCATCTATTTCTCTCCAACACTGAGCTGCTCAACTTTGGAAATCTTAGGGGCCTTAATGCAATACTTTGTAAGCTTGAAGGGCCACATAATAAGGCCAGTAGACTGTGTCATTAAAGGTATTACCAAAAATCTTAGAATGGTTAGTTTTATTTTACGGTAACTATATACAGTACAGTCACATGTCACAGTCACATAAAAGTGTCACCTTGTTTTTGTATAGCAGTTTTTTTACAATGTTTCATTGCTTTAAATTAGCTTTCTAGAAAGACAAATAATAGGAATAACAGGACGTACTGTTACGGCTGAAGCAACGAGATGAGAGGCGGATCCAAATGCAGTAAAGTCCATTTAATGAAGGTAAGACAAACACAGAGAACACAGGCTAACTCAGGGGTAACATTCAACATGTAACATCTCTAACGATCGACATCAGACACTGGAAACACTAGGTTTAAATACACAGGGTAATCAGGGAAAACAAGACACACCTGGGGAACAATCATCACAGGGACCAATGAACAAAAGAACTACAAAGAACTACAGACATGGATGACACATACATGACTTCAAAATAAGAGTACACAACAGGGGTACACAGACAGAGTTCATTACATAGCCCCCCCCCCTAAGAGCGGCTTCCAGACGCTCCCAGATAGTCCACAATAAAGTCCAGGTGGGCGGAGGAATGGAGGTGGAAACCGGGGGAGGGACGGTGGGCTAGGTCCATGAAACTCAAGATTGGAGCCAGGGCGGAGCCGCGGGCAGAGGCTGGAGCCAGGGCGGAGCTGCGGGCGGAGGCTGAGGCCAGGGCGGAGCCGCGGGCGGAGGTTGAGGCCAGGGCGGAGCCGCGGGCGGAGGCTGGAGCCAGGGCAGAGCCACGGGCGGAGGCTGGAGCCAGGGCGGAGCCGGCAGAGCAGGAAGCCAGGGCGGAGCCGGCAGAGCAGGAAGCCAGGACCAGGGAGGAGCCGCAACCCATGGTGGTGCTGGGGGAGCTCTGAGCCTGCAAATAGAGACAGGGTAGAGAGAGGTTAGCAACGCCAGAGAAACAGAACACAAGGCGGACCAGATATCAGGCACCGACCAGTTGTGCCAGGCAGAGAGTTCATCGAGCTTGGGGACAGCCATTTTGAGACAATCAGAGATCTCAATACTGGCCATTTCAGACGGGACAGACAGTTCAGAGTGAGCCATGAGTGGGTGTTCAGGGGACTCACGCTTGTGAGTTTGAGTGATGTCCTTTGTAGCAGATGTGCAAAAAACAGACCACACACAGCACAATGCCAGAGCAACCATAGATGATTCATAGAGTTCATCAAGTTCATAAAACGTAGAAGACTTGGCTAGTTCAAGTAGTACAGAGTATCTGATTATTTCTGAGGTCTCACAGAACGTAGCGCTTTCGTGTAATATGGCAAATGTGTTGGTCTCAAACAGTTCCACAGAATCACTAATTATTAAAGAATCACTAAAAAGTGCCTCACTTGAAAATGACTCACACCAAGATGATTCGCTCGGGTCAGAGGACTCAGAAGATTCGCTCGGCTCAGAGGACTCAGAAGATTCGCTCGGCTCAGAGGACTCAGAAGATACAGGTTTCTGGAAAGCATCACAGGAGACAGAAGAGTAGTACGCGGACCACACACACCACAGAGCCATGCCAAATATGGGAATTACAGAATGCAGAGAACATACCTCAGAGCTGACGGGCACCACCGAGCTGGAGACCACAGGACGGGGAACCCCAGCCACCCGTACAGACACCAAAGGTGTATCCACTATGCTGGCGATTAAACGTTGGGACCTAGTCGGCAGCACGGAAGAGTTCCGCAAGGCAGTTTGGTGGGAAGGAGTGGGTGTGGTAGTCATTATGTGAATCGGTTCGAGTATGGGAGCCATCTTGACAACGGGTGCCGGTGCAACTACTGCACCTTTAACAACTGGTACAGTGATGATGGTGGCTTCTTGAAAAACCGGAGCTGGTATGATAGTGGCAAATTCGAACACCGGGGCAGGTTTAATAACAGCAAACTGAGGCATGTAGTGGGATGAAGTGGCGGCCGTCTTGAGTGCGGGCGCTGACACAGGGGAAACAGAACTCGGGAGAACAGCGTCCGTACTAACAGCGAGGCGCTCTGGCATGAGTTTCTTCCTCCGCCGCCAATTACGTGAGCAGCGTGCTGGCTTCATGATGACTGGCTCGAGAGATGTTACAGTCTTTTGGCAGGGAACTCCCATAAATTCCATCGGCCACGGTTGTGCATATATCCCACGAAGCCCCAGAAATTGAGTATTTGCAGCCCATCGACCTCTTGCTGCGGTACAGGTTCATCGAGACATTCATTAAAATAATTTTTAAGCTCAGAGTCACTGAGGTCCAGGCCAAGCGAAAATGACCAGAACGCCTGGGCGAAACATCGCATAGATTGCCCCTGTTGCCGGAAGGAAGTCAGGTCCGCGAGTGCATTCCACCATTCTTCCTCCGTGGTGGGGGATGAAACCTGCACTCGAATACCACCCACCCGGAGCATACTGACACATGGGACACATAAGGGAAAGTGGGAAATCACCATTCATTTGAATCATGACTTGTCTCATGATCACGATCACGAAAAAAGGCAGAAATTCGTGACAGTATCACGAAAAAGAGTAAAAAAATTACATGAATATAGGTACATAGCTGCCCAGTTTCACAAAATTAAGTACAGCCCGGCACCCCACACCTAAAAAATTTAAATAGTGACGTCTTTAAAGGGGTGGTGCAATGGTATTTTAAGCATTCTGACTTATTAACACAGTTATAGAGTTGTATAAAGGTTAGAAAAATAAAAGGTACACAGAACAAGTAGCCATATAATGCGATTTTAAACAGTCCCTTAGGATTGTTGCTTGCCACACTGTGCGATCAAGATCGTAATTAAGTCCATGTCACACTGTATGATCTAAGTTTTCATCAATCTCAGACTGTACGAGTTTAAAGACTTTGAAAAATCGGACGCACACAAACAAACGCGAATGCAGTTTTACGTCATCGATCGACGAGGGCTGGGCAAACACACGCTAAAGCGAAGGCTAGCAAACCGAAACATCATCTACCATTCATTTTAATCATGACTTGTCTCATGATCACGATCACGAAAAAAGGCAGAAATTCGTGACAGTATCACGATAAAGAGTAAAAAAATTACATGAATATAGGTACATAATTTTGTGAAACTGGGCAGCTAAGTACAGCCCAGCACCCCACACCTAAAAAAATTAAATCGTGACGTCTTTAAAGGGGTGGTGCAATGGTATTTCAAGCATTCTGACTTATTAATGCAGTTATAGAGTTGGTTTCCTCATGCTAAACGTGGGCAAAGTGTCAAAAAAGCAGTTGGACGTGTTACAGAGTATTTCTGTGCCGAATGCACTTCGTCAGGGTTCGTACAAGTTTCGAAAAGTTTTTTTGGATTACAGGTCCAGCTGACATTTCAGGGGTTTTCTATACGTATCACTTCTTTATATGGACACGTCCCCCGGAAAACCCCGCCCACCCGTCAATCAGCGGGAGACGCTAGAACTTACAAACATCACATCACGCAACAGCTTTGTTTAATTTCAAAACTCAACAACAGCACGAAAGAAGAAGTGTGTTTTTGGATGTAAGGAGAAGAAAGACAGCCTTATGGAAACAATGGATATAGTTTATTATCCGGGGTAGCAGCTGAGTTTTGCTTGTGTGTTTGATGGGCTGGATTTTCCCAACCGGTTCATGAGTTGCATGCGGTAAGTACGACTTTTGTCTTATGTTGGAAATAGTCACGTGCATATTATATAAATAACACGAACATGTAGTGAATCATAAGTTAAACAGTGTTGTATAGTGTTGCATGACTCGTACTCACTCCTCCCGCGGTAGTAACTCCTCCTTCTTCCTAAAGCTAATATTTCTTTTATAAATCTGATTAAACTAAAGACTCTTCAGAGATATAAAGGATGTAATACTACTCAATAGGTACTCCAGATTAACATCAGAAATGCAGAAACAGCATGCGTTATGTGAGCTTTAAAGCAACACTATGTAGTTTTTTTACCTTTAAATAATGTCTCTAAAATTATTTCAGTGATAGAACAACTTTTAACTGGACATATTGTACTGTTGCTGCAACCTGAGCAGCCTCCTAGCTGCTACAAGCACACTCTGAAAGTGGCGGTGGAGGGTAGGAAACACAGCTCCGCCCCTCCCCCTGCCTGCAGAAGAGTGTCTGATACCAGGCACTGTTGCGCTTTTCAACCACATGGGGGAGCTGTAAGTTATTTTTACATGTAAACTACATAGTGTTGCTTTAAGATTGTTGCCAGACCATTACTAGACAAATGTACAGAACCATGTGCTAAGCTAAGATTAAACTTTGTAGTAGTCATTTTAAAAGAAAATAAAACCCAAAAATATTTGTAAAAATATATTTGTGAAATATTATACAAGTATCTGGCAAACGCGAGCATCCTTTTTTTAATCATAAACTCTTTAGACGTGTCTGCATCAGGCACTTATTTTGACAAGACAAGTGATGCTAGTGATGGTCAACCCGGATCTTTTTAAGGATTCAGGTTATTCTGAGTCACTAACTAATATGATCCGGGTTGTGCGAGTCACTTGAGTCACTTGGTCAAAATCTCCCAATTCCAATCACTAAAGCTGGGCGTACACGGTGCGATTTTTGCTGTCGTAGGGGCTCGCATGCGATTTTTTTTCTCGGGAGCAAATCGTTCATGCTCGTATGGTCGCGGCTCGCACCGTGTGAGAGGAATTACGAGCCGAGCAGGTTACGAGCACCTCACGACCTCCCGATAATTTTTAAACATGTCAAAAAAGTTCGGGAGCTGTCGGTATAAATTCGTAGTGTTGGTGCGGGTGAACGAGACGATCTGGCAAAGCACTTGAAGTTGACCAATCAGAATGTACAAAACACAGAAGAAGAAAGACATGTGGCACTGCTACCTCAAATCTGGACAACAACTCTATAGCTGGCCATGTTTCACGCACACTCACCCTCCAGTGACCGGACATCATTACAAATATGACAGGTCCTTTCAGTGACGACCTCTTGATCAGCTTCTTTGCCTGTCATACGTGTTTTTGTTATGTCCGGCCACAGCTTTGGATGTGTGTGGAAACAGGAGAGAGTGTAGTTGTTTTAGGCTATACCACTGTTCTGATTATAGGCTATAATGCATAAAACGAGGGCTACTTTTTATATTAAAACGTTTTTGATTTACTTGTTGATTTTTCTTTACTTGTTAGTATGTTTTATCATTAATTACAATCTAAACATAAAATAAGCCAACTAAAATATGTAATAAATAAATATAAAAATTCTTAGACTCCGTGCAGAGACCACTGGTTTAAACAGTACAGGATGGACAAAGAATGTCGCAATTTTTGTGTAATCCAAGCTGTGCCAAAGTCGCTGTAGTACAGTTTCATAAATGAATGGATATTAAAAGGGCTGTCGCGACAGAGAATAAAAAGCAATGGAATGTCCATGTTTAATAGGCTATAAGATATGCATTTATTGTTTTACACTTTCACGTATAATAAATGCAAAATAAATTGTCATTGAACAAGAGTACATTAAACATGATGATCATACGCGGAGACGACGTTTTCCACATTATTATGGAGCTTCTGCTTTAACAAGTGAGATTAAACGTTTTTGTTCGGTATTTTTTACCCACACACACACACATATATATATATATATATATATATATATATATATATATATATTTTTTTTTTTTTTTTAACATATTTTCGACCAAAGGAACACATGATATAGCCCAATGTAGGTTGTTATTAGCTTGTTCTAAATGATGAGAATATTTAAATGACAAAAAATGTAGGCTATCTCTGAAACTTTATTTAAATAATCATTAATTTGTTTTCATACTATATTTGTATTGTATTAATTTACATAGGCCTACTGAGAAAATGCCATATATTAATATGCAATGCCTTCTGTATGGCATTTATTTTGTACAGTTACAGGAGCACAAATGCTGCGGGCTCACTTTTACTTTAAGACATCGCATTGACGGAGGGTCCGTAGTCCGTACATTTGCACTAGATGCAAACAAGCCTAGACAATGTGCTTTATTTTAAATTTAATGATTTTCGTTTTACAAATTAATATTTGGCTGTAGATGTGTTGTCTTAATAATTTAATCATAAAGGGAAAGACGTCTTTGAGAGGTTACGTTAGCTTACCTTGTGTTTTAGCTTATTGCTCCTCATTCTGCATTTACAAATAAATAAATAGGCCCACTGAATTTGTTTTTTAAACGGTCATATTTATAAAAAAAAAGCAACAATATATGTAAAATTAATAATAGCAATATAGATATTTACTTGTCACTACAATCATGATATATTAAGACGGTAAAACCGCATACGCGCTTTCCACGAAAAATAGAGGAGTCACTGCCAGAGAAATTCCTTCACAGCCACAGCACTAGACCTATATTGCAATTTCGGAATGCATAAACAGAAATACAAAAGAACAGACTGTTCCAGGCTGTTTTCTGCACTTAAGCCGTCGTATTAATTCTTCTTGTTTTATTTTACATTCTGCCACCCCAGGTGAAAAAAAATTCTATTAAAAATATACTTTAAAAAAGTGTACTAAGTATATTTTCTAGATTTTGTACTATTTTCGTCAAATCCAAGTATAGTTAAGTGTACTCAATTATGTATTAACTTCAACTTAACACCTATTTGATTACACTTCAAGTGTAAATAGTATGCTAAAATGGAACAACTTTTTTTAAACTTCAAGTGCACTAAAATACACTCCTGAAAATCAAGATTTATGAGTAATTAAGCACACTTACAGTACAATTGCATTGTATTGCAATTTTAATGGAAATACACTTAAAAAGCTATTGCAGCACAAATTATAGTTGTGTTTAAGTACATTTTGTGCATACTGCTATCATACTTATAATTAGTATAAACTGTTAATTTAGTATGCCTCTGTAATATTTCAAGTGCTCTACAAATGCACTTCCTAACTATTTTTAGTGCTTTTAAAGTGTCCCACTATGACAATAATAATGTTTTTAAAGTGAATTTCAATTATAACCTAAACATCATAGACACGTACTTTCAGTGCAATATTATTATAGTGTATTTTTTATATTTTAAGTATATTTAATTTGTACTTTTATCCCCATTTTGTTATACTTAAGCATGAATATTGCTGTTACACTACAAGTGTATAATATAACAATTCAGTTCAAATGCACACAAACAGATTACAAACTGCATTTCAAAAAAGGATCTTTATTAATGACACAAAAGTAACACACAAAACAGATATTGGCAAAATGGGGAACCTTAAACAGTCGACTTTCTTTGAAATGCCGGGAAGAGAACAATTGCGAACAACTTGTACTATATGGACATCTAGCTCTGATTTGAACTACTGGAGGCCTTGTAACTGGCATTGTTGCACTTCCTCCGTAGAAGGTCCCGGATCTCTGCCACCTCGATGTTGGGGAATCACTCCCTCACTGCATCTGTAAAACAGGAAAGAGACATTTCAATTTCAATTTTATTTATATAGCGCTTTTCACAATTTGTAGTTGTTTCAAAGCAGCTTTACATTAAAAGAAGCAGGGGAAACAGAAAAATCGACAGACAATATAAGTAGCAAAATACAGCGGCTATGAATAAACTTTACAAGTGAGCAAATTAATAATGTCTCGTATACAAGAGGGTGCTAAGTTAAGCCAATGTTGCTTGACTCCCCGGGGTTAAAAAAACCCTAGGAGAAAAACCTCAGGGAGGAACAAAAAGTCCTAGGAGGAAAAGATATACACATATATATATATATATGGGATGTAAACGGATAAGGAGATTTAACGGGTTCCGTCTAGGGCTGCACGATAAATCGCATGTGTTTGTCAGGCGCATCTCCTCAGTAATGCCGGTTCCTTGATTAGTATTAAATCGCCATCAGCTGTTTTCAGATGGAGCAGCTTTAACTACAGAGCCGTAGTTCCCTGACAAGCTGGGCCATATCGCATACATATCGCAGCCGATACGTCCGCGATAATTAATGCGAAATTGCCCCGATTGTCAGTGAACTACGGCTCTGTGTAGTTAAAGCTGCTACATCTGAAAACAGCTGATGGCGATTTAATACTAATCAAGGAACCGGCATTACTGAGGAGATGCGCCTGACAAACACATGCGACTTATCGTGCAGCCCTAGTTCCGTCGGTGGTCAGGCATCGGCTGGGCATCACGTTGAAGGGCAGCCAGTAGATCAGTGGTGTGTTGACCTCCACGGCAGCCAGAACTGGTCTGTTTGTCTCAATGTCCTCGGGTTTGAGGACGAGACAGGGAGAGAGAAACAAAATCCTATTAGCGTAGGGGCCATTCACATGTAATGCAGTGTCACACAGTGTTGTGTTTTAATATCTGCTCGGTTCCAGACAGGCTAGCTATTGCGGCATTAGTAAATTACCCAGACGAGTTATGTGAATGCTTTGTTCCGTACAAGCTAACTTTTGCGAGATAAGTATAATTTACTAGACAAATTATGTGAATGCTTTGTTAAAGAAAAAAAGTCTTAAAGAATAATTCCGGTATTAAACACTTTGAGTCTCATTTCTGGTTTGTTTTGGATGAACTACAGTGATGGTCACTGAAATTTTGACAATGGGTCGTGTCTTGACTTTTTAACTTGTTTAGAAGCGTCTCTTGACTGCTTCAAAATGGAAGTCAAGGGCCATGCACAAACATGTCATTAAAACAACACTTAACGTTCATTTTCAAAACTGTGCTACTCACAGAGTGGTTTGTGGTGTTCGTTGATGATTAAAAACAAATATATCAGAGCAATGTATGATTTCAATCCGTGTTATTTGCTATAGTGGATCTATTTTTTCAGACACCTCACAACCACGTATATACTTCCGCTCTATATTTGAGTCTGAAGCGTTAGCACACTCTTGACCACTTGATGGCGACAACCACTTTGCCTAACAAGGATGCTGAACGGAACTTGGTGTCTAGCGTATAGACAGTCACAATCGAGCTCAAATTCAAACCTAAGGCTGGTCACTGAGCCATCAAATATGGGAAAAATTTGTGCCCTACTCCGAGGGCACAGTTGCTCTGCTCATGCTAGCCTTTTGAGAGAAACCGTGCGAAAAAACTACAACCAGATGTAAACAGACCCTTTTCCATTTCCGGCGGCAGAGTGATATATCAGCGAGCAATGAGTCTTCCAAGAGAAGTCAATGGAATTTTACAAAATGCCAAATAAAACACCACAGAAACTGTATTTCGCTACACTACTTGTTTTTAATCATCAACGAACACCAAGAACCACTCGGTGAGTAGCACCCCTTACGAAAATTAACCATGGTTTTACTACAGTTAAGACCAAAAAAACCATGGTTACTGTAGTAAAACCATAGCTACCACAAAATAACAATGGTTTTGACAACCATGGTTTTCAAAAACCATAGTTAAACCATGGTTAGTGTAGTAAAACCATGGTTTTGCTCATAGTAATCAATTGACCAAAAAAAACATGGTTACTACACTTTTACCACAATAAAACCATGGTTAATATTCGTAAGGGACAGTTTTGAAAATGAAGGTTAAGTGTTGTTTTAATGACATGTTTGTGCATGACCCTTGACTTCCACTCTGAAGCAGTGAAGAGACGCTTCTAAACGAGTCAAAAAAAGACACGACCCATTGTCAAAATTACAGTGTCCATCACTGTAATTCATCCAAAACAAACCAGAAATAAGACTCAAAGTGTTAAATACCAGAATTATCCTTTAATGGAGCATTTCACCTGTAGAAACATTAATATTTATTGAAAGTGTCTCATATTTGTAGTGGAAATGTAACATACATTTCGAATTTGGTGCCTATTTGACTAAAAAAGGGGTGTTTGTAGTCTCACCACCTCAACAAAGATATTGGACTTCCTTCTTTCAATGATGCAAAATTATAATTTTTTACATCATTGAAAGAAGGAAGTGCAACACTGAAATCTGTATCTCTCCTGTCTCAGGAAATGATGCATGACCATTCAAAAACATGACTGGGGTTCTAAAGATACAAAGCTTAATACAAATGGGTGAAGTGTCCCTTTAGATTTAAAGTGATTGACTGTGTCTGATTCACAGATACCAGTTGGCAAATCATTTCAGAGCTTAGACACTTTTGATATTCTAGGGAAAATTAAGAGACCAGAATTTTGCGACCGCAGTGTACGTGTTGGATTGTATTCTGATATTAATTCTCTAAGATACGAAGGTGCTGGGCCTTTTAAGGTTTTATTGGTGATTAATAGTATTTTTAATTGTATGCGATATTTGACTGGTAGCCAGCATGACATGGGCATGAATTAAAACAATATTAAATTAAAAGATTAAACTTAACTTACATCATTTTTACACAGAAACCTCTTCAGCGTCAGCAAGGTCGACCACATGGTACATGACCTCTGTAAACACAAACATGGATAGACATCATATTAAAAAAGAAGACAATCATACAACTTTAAAATATATTTTGACTCCAAGCTTCTTTACAACAACATCTAACGTTAGTTTATCTTAAACTTAAAGTGAAGCTGGCTTGGTTACTAAACAGAATAAAGCTATTAAAACAGGCTTGCAAAATAAGCAGCATCTATCAGAACTTACCTACAGCAATGAGCTTTTAAACAACAGAAATCGTCTAAGGTTATCGTTTAAAATAGCAGAAAGAGCCATTTGCTACAGTTAGCTGAACATCTCCAACACAAGTAATCTTGCCGTTTTATTTTTAAAGTTTTAAACATCGAATTGATTCGTTTATCAGGCATTTTGCATGTTACTTTGCTCACTGAAAAACCGCATGTTCAAGTTCCTAACGTTACTGTGTACAGTGTATAACTTACTCTTAATGTTTCCTGTGTGTGCTTTAAATTAAAACACTTCTCGCATAAAGACAAAAATAATCACAGTGAAGAACAAAATAGGAACAAATATGGAACAGATCTGCGCGATGTAAAGGAATGAAAGTCAAACTTACCGAGTCAGCCGTACTGTTTAGCATGAAAACGAGTCAGTAGCGGTTTGAAAAATGCCGTTGATCCTGATTGGTGGGAATGAATGGGTGGGTGCAGGTGCATTCTGGGAATTTGAGTCTTTTGCCCTGGCGTTGGTACTGCTTTAGCATGCTGCTGTAGATGTATTTTGACTACAATTTCCAAGTTGCATTGGATGTTTTTTTTTTTTTTCATTATTTTGGATCCTCTGCTGGCACTTTATGTACTTTTTATAATCTGCGTTTTCACACTGATTTGTTCTTTATACTTTATCAATAATAAAAATATTAAATATTTTTATAAAATGTATAACGTTTACAAAACATGTTTAGTTGACAAACATGTTGACAGTTATTTTGAGTGATGCTCAGATTTTCTTAAATAAAAAAAACCTTTATCAATTAAATTACATTAGCATAATAATACATGTATTTAGTAAACACACTTGTAGATATATAATGTTTTTATGTTATGTGCTGCCTTGAACCCCCCACCCAGCTTTGAAAACAGAGACAGCAACTCTGTCATTAACCCTTCACACCTCACAACCAGCACTCCTTACAACCAGCTGTGAGGATTCCTAGAAACTTCCACCAGTATACATTCATATACACAAGGTTTCTGGATGTTTCACGAGTTTACTTCTGAGTATTATGTTTCCAAGCACTCTGCCTCATTTATCTGGCAAACCTAAAGTTTAGCAGGGATTTCCCATCCGTATTTGTCTGGATACAGCTCTTTTCATGCAGTGTATAGCCTACATTTTATTATTCTAACGTATTTTATGAAAGTACTCTGATATGCAACTAAAAATACACTTATTTTATAGTGTACTGTATAAAGTGTACAGAAGTCACACTTCTAATGAAGTGAGATCCTAGTATGCTAAAAAAGTAAATTAACAATTAATTTCCAAAAAATATACTTCCCATAAGTATATTGAATTGTCACTCTAAGTATGTCAAATTTAATACACTTAAAAAAAATAAACTTCTATACAATTTAAAATACATTGACAACAAAGTATACTTTCAAAAAGTACATTTAAAAGATAATTGAATTACTGGTAAATTCATTATACTTATTTTTTGGACTCTTAAGTTGAACTTAATTACATATTTTTTGAAGTATACTTTCAAAAAGTACATTTAAAAGATAATTGAATTACTGGTAAATTAGTATACTTATTTTTTGGACTGTTAAGTTGAACTTAATTATATCTTTTTGGAAGTATACTTTTAAAAAGTGCATATTAAATACTCTTTAAATTAAGTACAACAAGTAGAAGCATACTTGTTTTATACTTCATGTACTTCAATCATATTTCTAATACACTAAAGTATACTACTTTTTTACCTGGGACTCACAGGTGCGAAAATGCTTACGTCAGAATTCGTCAAGTCGTACAGTAAAATCTTGTCGTGTGTGACTGCGTACGAATTATTTTCGCATAAACTCCAACCAAGCAACTCAAATCACGCATGCAGCTACGAGTCTACGACGACTCTGCTCACAAAAAAGGGCTCATGTGACCTGAGGAACTTGTAAAAAACATGCATGTCCGTTAGGGTGCATCAAAAAACACAATTCTTGAATTTTGATATGGCTGGGTGCTAAAAGTGTTCTAATATATGTAGAAACAACACATGCAAAATATTTTCCCAGTACATGATGATTTAGGGGTGCCACCGCAGATCTGTTTTTTGTTGAATAAAGTGGTTAACAGTGTTCCATGGTCGCCATGAAGATCTGAGATAAACAATGCTACAGCTCAAGAAAACTGAGCTGACCTTTCTATTTAACAGTGACACTAACAACTTGCCAAACAACCAGTAGTCTGTGGACATTGGCATATGGGCAGACAATGCTTTTCCTGACATATACGTTTGTTTTGCCTAACACTATTAAACCACCCCACTTTTGTAGAACACAAGGCTCATCATAACGGAGGTTTTTTAATGAAGGCTCACTGACAAAACTTTGCAATTACATAGAATAACAGTATTCATTGGTGTATTTTTTATAGGATTTTTTATCCCATTATTTTACATACCTGACATGGCTACTGCTACTGATTTACTTTTACTTTGAGTTTTTTTCAGTCTGGATAAAGACCGCTCCAAATTTTTGTTGAATCTGTTAGCACAGTCGATCACACAACTACTTATTGAATTTTAGATGAGTTTTTTACGCTTTGCCAATGCTGTCGCTCAGACTTTTTGCCACTCAGTGGGCGTAAACGCAGTCACTTTCACCGAAGGTGATGTCACGTGCATACCCTCTATATGCTAGCGTTTAGGTTAAAGTTCTACAATAAACGTTAAAGTTATGTTTTGCAAACTTTCCACTCCATTAACAATCTCCAAACAATTGATTATTCCTCAAATTCAGTTTCTTCTCAGAGACCAGCAGCCTCAGAATTTTTTTTTATCCACATAGTATAAATTACTTTAAAATAATACAACCCATTCTCACTCCTCAGGCGTCAAAATCTGAAGTATGTTCAAACGCCAAATCCCGGAAGGTGATGCCGTCACGTTATGTTAAAAATGATGAAACAAAAAGTATAAAACCAATACTTAAACTGACATCCAAACCCGAATTCTAACCCCCAGCGACAATGGTTTAAAAATACGACAAAAATTGAGTAGTTACCGTCCAGAAGCGGCATGATCCTGCTGATCGTCGCATACATTGATGTCGCATAACGTGACCGCATCACCTTCCAAGATGACCTTTCGTCTATATACAACGAGGGATTAGCATGAAAGCAACAAAGTTCACCATTTCGTCGATATAGTGTCGCATATGGGCACCCTTCACGTCTTCATACTGGCGCTAAAGGCGTTTGAACATGCTTCAGATTTTGACGCCTTGGGGAGTGAGAATGTGTTGAACAATATCACAATATGCAGAGTAGTATATATACAGTGGAATTAAATAGTGCAAACAAGTTTAACCAAGTATCACTACATTTAGGAGCAACAAACAGCCAATTAGATTACAGCTCAAAATTATTATTAATGACCCTTTCAAATAAGGTAATAATAGACCAATTCATCATTAGGGCAAATCCTAGGGTTGTAAATGGACATGTAAAAGCATCTTTAGATAACTTTTGCATTAAATAAACAACATACCTTCTAGGTAGATATAAGATAACAATTTAACAGATTATTTCAATGCATTCTTTGGCACCTTTAAAGCACACCCTCTGGACGTCCATCCCTCACAACCTCGTTTTGAAATCAGTATGGCAGTAGGCTGAATAAGGCGTATACCCTCATTCACTATTCCCTACATTACACCACTAATATAGTTTCATCGAATGAGTAAATGAAAACGAGTGAGTGATTTTGGAGAGAGTGAGTTTGAGCACCACCTTCCGCCAAGATGCGGATTCCACACGTAAGTAATACCATCATTATTGAATGAGTACAATCAATAATGTCCACTATGATTTTGAAAACCACTAAAAATGACTGTTCCCTCAAATAGTGCACTATTTATGGGTAATTTCAGAGGATTATTTGTACACAGTTTATATTTAAACTATCTGATCAAAGTCAGGTTGAATTATCAGCAATGTGCACAGAGTTGCAAAAAGATGCACGCATTCGTGGGACAAAAAAGTGACAAAACCATGAGAAAATGACTAGAAGGTTGTGCTAATTAGATGCTTTCTTAGCTTAATATCATCATACGCACGTCCTCACATTAAAAAAAATCTCTTTGAATGTGCAGCATCAGATTAGGGGGCAAATGAAGCATTTCACATTCACAGTTGAAGATCAGCTTTCTCGTCCCCATAAATCTGTACATTCAACCCTATCTCACGGCGAATTCGTAATAATTCAAACGATTTAACCAAGTGGCTAAATCGTATGAAATCATACGAGCTGGCTCGTACGAAATCGTACGATTAGTTCATCGCATACACAGCCCTGTGTTGCAGGGATTTCGTGCTAATTAATACGAATAGATTAAATCGTACTATACCATACGATTTTGTTCATCGCATTCAAGAAGCGTGACCCGTAGCCAGAAAAAAACTCTGGGTGTGCATCTGAAAATCTGCGTGTGTCACAGGCAAGATAAGCAGAAACGCTGGGGAATTCAGGTGCTGTAAATCCAGTGGACAGGACTCATCTCGTTATAGATCAAGATAATTTATAAAGATCTTTAAACGAAGGATTGGAGTATCAGATAGTTGACATGGTAAGCAAGTTAGTTAATATTTTAATTAAAAAAAAGGAAAAACGAAATAAAACGAATAGAATACATTATTGTTGTTGCGGTGTGTCACGTGACAATCATGACCCGTCGCCATGGACACAAGGGGTCAGATAAAATATTTTTAACTTACGCGTGAAAGGGTTGATTTTAAATATATATATATATATTCTAAGTAAACAACAACAGCCCAAGTTTAGTACAAAAAAATATTGAAACTATAAATAAATATTCTGCATCAATTTTAGGTGTGCTACTGTGGGTGGCTCCGGAACACCCGTGGCTACGCCCCTGCCGTGACCCAAATCTCGTTCGCACATCATCGCGATATGTATCATCTGTTTACAAACGTCGCCACTCGGTGAGTATACTAAAAGTGTCTGTTTGTTCGATATTTAATTCATTATATGTTCTTTATTAATCCAGATCGGCTTCTAAATGTTATCTGAATTGTATTGGTCATCTATATTACATTCTTTCTTTTTGTTCAAAATAAGTTCAATCAACACATAATCAAGCAGTGGGTGATTGATTAGCGCGTGATTAAAAGCTAGTCACGTTATCCTCGATCATTTTATTATATTCATATTTTTGGAATTAACTACCAATGTACTACTACTGTGGTATTGTGTGTTTATAGTACACAAATCGTACCATGTTTTTACCGCAGTTAGTCTACTTCTACGGTGGTATTTTGTAGTGCAGTAACAACAAACCTTATGCTTTTACCACAGTAGTTCAGCCTTTTTATACATAGTAAAAAAACAGTAACACCAACAACATGCTTTTAATACATTTGATGTACAAATCTGAAATCTTTAGACATTCAGATCTTTCTTTTTTTGGTCAGTTTTATTATATTGCCGTTTTATTTATTTATTTATCTTATTATATAGTCTTATGATAGTGGGCGGATCTTGGGGTTTTTTGTAAATAGTTATACACATACAATGTTTAGTAAATAAAGAATTTAAAAAATATATCCCACTCACTCTCCAACTCACTCACTCACTCACTCACACACTGACACACACAAGGTACCTGGATCCAGAACACGCCAGTGTAGTGCTTGCTACAAAGAAATTGGCGGTGCCTTCAAAACCTGCAAATACTGTGGAGTAAAGATTATACAAAAGAAAAACTTGAAAGCCCCAAAAGTAAATTTTGATGATCAGTGGGCAGCCAAATAAAAAAACATGCCAATTCTAACAAAATTATGAACTGTGTGGACTTGCTTGTAAGTTTCATTTATAAAATATATTTTTATTTATTTATTATAATTATTACAACTACAATTCAGTTCAGTAAACAAAAAACTAATATTTATTTAAGTAGATAGTGGATAAGAGCATAGTTTTTCATTTGACTGTGTACTCTTGTTTAAAACATTTTGTTCTCTCTTCTCAGCTTCGTAAGATGGAATTACTGGACTTCTCTCCAATGCTCTATTACAACGCAGAGAGGCCAGCATCGCTCCACAAAAGTTTTTGTTAAAAACGTCAACGTTCAGAGGCATCACTCAGTACCAGTCATGCAGAAACTTTATGAGGCTGTTGTAAGAGGTATTTATTTGTACACATGCATTTACCAATTGAAAAGCTCTTTGAATTATAATGGTCTTTTTTCTCAGACTGTGATGATGCATTTCCACAGTTATTAACATGGTAAATCTACAACATTTATGTTTATATATATGAATGATAATTCCCCTGTTTGATTCTAGCTATTCATAAAATGCCAAAAATAGCATGACTCTAACATAAGCCATATTTTATTAACATTTTTAGTCACCAAATATAATTGTGAAACTTTTCAGCAATTTTATAATATTCACTTATACAAGAAAACATGAAAAATGTTTAGAATTATTCTGAGTGCCCTTATTGAGTATTTAGGTATTGAATGTGATGCTGGAGATTGTATAATTATTTTTCACTTTTCCTCAGTATAAAGTGTTTTATCATTCACATTTTTGTGTTAAAATAGATTTGCCTATCCCCTGTATGTCACTGATGCACTACTTCAAAGATGTGAGGACAAGAACATACACCTGCGAGTAGTCTTAGACATTGCCTGTGTTGTTGCCTTACATTTGCAGGTAAGTACCCCTTTTTGTGTATAAAACTGAATTATTGTTTTGAGAAAAGACCTTTAACTCAAAATTATGTCATACTGTGTTCAATCAGAAATCAGGGGAGGGCATACCACACAACATCTCCTAGACTTACCAGCATTTCATGTTGATGGACACAAATTGCCCTGCCAGGTAATTCAAGGACTTTATAGGGATATCAGGACATATAACACACATCATTCACTCCCTGTTTGGCCTATATTTGTCCTGTCTATGCACTGCAAAGCTGAAATTAGCCAGAAATGCCTAAAAATAATCTTTAATCTAACATTTTTCCAACCTGACGTTTGTCTAAACTTGTTTCAGAGATGCAATGTGTAAGACAATCCAGTGGAAACCGTTTATCTCAAATCTGTCTGGGTCAAACTAATCACTATAAGCAGAGGATTGTTATAACCAAATTGGTTTCCTTTGTTTCTTTTTATGCAGATTAACTAATTTGTATAATAATTACATTAATATAAAGTAATAAAAAGAACAGCTTTGCTATTTTTACAAATTAAAAGATAAAATACCATAAGATCACTATAAGCAGTAGGGTCATGCTTTGTGTACAGTATGTGATATTTTATCACTTTGCTTTAATCATAGATCAAGTACAGTACCAGATGTATTGATGGGTTTGGGCTCACAGACGGGGAAGGAATGGAAAGGCTGTGGTCTTTCCTCCAAAGATTTGCCAGAGTCACAAAGGAGATGACTCCATCTCATCGCCTTGACCTACTGACTGATGCCCTTTTGCATTATGGACGGAGGAAATCAACTGACCTAGGTGTGTCTACTGCTGTATAACCTTTCAAAATTCTGTGCTGGTGGTTCACTGTTTATACATTTCATATTTTCTGGAGTGAAGCCGATCTCACACAAAATGGTAAGCATACTATAAGTAGATTAAACTGTCTTTTCATCTTTTCAGAGGTGCAGCTCCTGCAAAGAGTAGACAAAGCAGAGAAAATATTGATTCTTGCTCAAGAAGATATCTCATGTCATCAGAGAGGCACCAGGTAAACAATACACATAAGAAGCAGGTAACAATTAGTTGTAGATGGGAGAATATTACATTCCATTTATAAGTGCAATTTGCACAAGAGTATTTAGGATTGATGTGTGTCTTGTTTTCTGTTATTGTTGTTGTATAGTGTTGATTTCTGAAGGAGACATGGAGAGATGGAAAAAAGCTAGCCCAACTGAAACCAATAAGTAAGGAACTGAAGTTAAAGTCTTAAATACTGTAAGAATGTCATGAATACTATTAACAAAGAAATAGAAGTAACATGAAATAAATTACTTTATTATAAGTAACATGAAATTAATGACTTTATTAGCATGGTAGTGATGTCGTCTTTTCTTCAGAGACTCTGTCTATAGATGGAAAAGGGACTACATCATCAGACTGATTCAGTTCTACAAGTTCAAGTAAGAGTTTAATGTTTTAATGTAAGACTATGGTAATTACAGACGTCTTTAAAGGAAAACACCACCGTTTTTCAATATTTTACTATGTCCTTAGCTCAACTTAGATGAATTAATACATACCTATCTTTATTCAATGAATGCACTTTTAGTCTTTGTTAAGCACTTTGTGAATGTGTTGGCATTTAGCCTAGCCCCATTCATTCCTATGGCTCCAAACAAAAGTTTTATTTTGTGCCACCATACTTACTCGTCTAAATACCTGGAAGTGTTTGGTGGCTTTTAAATTCATCCCTGGAGCCATATGAATGAATGGGGCTAGGCTAAACGCTAATACATTCACAAGGCGCTGTACAAAGATTAAAAGTGCACGCATTGAAAAAAGATCGGTATGTATTAATTTGTATAAGTTGAGGTAAGAACATAGTTAAACAGGGCTATTCAAATTGTACACTGGAGTGCTGGAGCACTACTGAGTTTATGTACCATTAACCACCTGTGATTTTCTAGTGATCATGAAGACATTGATTAGCTTGCTCAGGTGTGTTTGATCAGGGTTGGAGCTTAACTATGCAGTGCTCTGGCCCTCCAGGGTAAGATCTGAATAGCCCTGTAGTAAATTATTGAAAAACAGTGGTGTTTTCCTTTAAGTGCCTTGCTGATGTGCTTAAACGTGTGATTATAGTAATGGCATAGTTTTGAAGGAAACTGTCACCAGTGGTTATAAATTAAAATATTGCAGCATTATTGCAAATCTTCATGTGGTGTAATTAGTAATCTATTACCACCAAGGCCTTACTTGTAACATATGTTTGGTCAGGTGTACCACGGTAATGCTTTCTGCTTGCTAGCAACTGAACTTTTGTGCTGTACTTTTTGTAATGTGTAGATATTAGAATTGAGGACTCTGCTGAACATTGAGAAAAAATACCGTATTGGGAGAAGATGGCAAGAGTCTGATTCAAACTTCCAGTCTACCCTTAAAGATGTGGCTAGAACTGAATCAAGGGAGAGAGAGCAGTCCTCCTCCACCTGAGAAGAATATATCCAGGTATATCTACTTATAAGTGGATAATTAGATACAATATGACATTAGGTTTGAACTTAAAAAGGACTATAATACAAACTAATACATTTATTTTTCTGCATGCTTGTTTCCTAGCTTTGCTTCAGATGGGCAGGACATTGCCATTAGACTCTCCAAGCAGGTAGCGACAATTGATTTTCAGGAATCATGTGATCCATCTTGGCATGTCTACTTCTGCTTTGATGACACTGTAAGTATAATTACTTTACCCTAGTAACCACACAGCAGTCACTCTAGTAACCATCTGACAAACTAACTACCTGCAAATCATATTAGAAACCACCTGGTAACATAACATAGCATTTTGTTTTCTTTTGTCTTCTAGATTGAAGAAGATGATGTTTCGCGGAGTCTAAAAAAGCGAGGAATTGATACCTTACATATGAAGACTCATGCAAAAGCTGCTCTCATTCAACGCTTCCAACAGCTGGAAAGAAAACTACATCAAGCCATTGTGATGTTTCACCCACATGTATCAGACTTTGTTCCTGCAGACAACCCCCACATGTGTCAGGCCCTCCCCATGCCAAGCATACAGACACTGGTATACAATGATAAGAGTGATAATGATGACAATGTGGATAAATATGATAACTAGCACTACATATTTTTTTAATTTCTAGTCTGATATTGTATTCTGTAAAAAGAATGATGTAAAATGTATAGTATATGTTGGAGCATATCATAGAAACCTTTATGGTGGTTTAATATAATGTTCGCCTTACTTGTGCAAACATGATGTTTTACTAGGTCTGATTTATTTTAAAACGTAGGTACTGTTTTTAAGCACACATATTCACACTAGTCTGTGTGAGGACAAAATTGTGTGTTTACCATTGTGATGTTACTTATTTACTGTAATGTACAAATGTGGTCAATGTGTGTAAGGTGTTTTGTTTTTGTGAGCTAAGTTGAAATGACAAAGTATTGAATCTTGAATCCTTTGAAACAAATACTGTTAAAGTTTGTAAAAAATAAAATGTTTTCCAGAATGAGTTATAGTCATGATTTCAGCTATTGTCACAGCACACTTTAGAGGTCAATGAATAGTGATGAACTTAGTAAATGACTTATACAATGATTTCACAGTCATAATCCACAAGACAGACTGCCACATACAGTAGGTTCTTACATAACCATATTGGCTTGAAATTCTCCCGAACTAAGTTGATGTGGATTAATACTTTTTTCTTCCCATTATATTTAGTATTATATAGTTCGTTGCTATGGTGGTTGCTATGAGGCTGCTATCACTGAAACCACGTAGCTTGCATGACGTGTTTTCTTTTTAAATGACATTCAAAATTAAATGACATACAAAACAAAAACTTGATAACTCAACAATAAAATCATTTTGAACAATTTCTATTTCGATCTGAGAAATTAGTTTTTGGTAGCAGAAGGTTACAGAAGTGCATTGTGTTGAAGGCGGGGTTTGCGTGTTCTGCTGTTTCGGCGTTGTGGCTAGAGGGGATACAGCAACAGCAAACTCTCGCGGATGAGCGCTGTTATTATCCTAATCCTATCCCCAAAACCTAACCCTAAACCAAACATTTCACGCGATTTAAGACAAGTTGTATCACATCTAGACAGATTCGCTGTTTACATCCGAATTCTACCCCAAACTTAACCCTAAATCGCGTAGCTGTATCCCATCTAGCAAAAAACACTGTTTCTGCTAAAATATCTTTAAAAAACAACTTTTTTACATTTTCTTAACGTAGATCATCTAGATGCAGCCTAATTAATAGTTTGCCTGAACTAGGTGTTTATATATTCAGTAGATATATGTTTTTACAGCCCTACTTTGCAAACCAGAAAAACTACAATTTTAGTGCTGATTTGTATCAAGCTGCATTGCACACATGTAGGGAATTGTAGTTTTTTAAAAACATTTGTGTTTTTCTTATAATTGGAGGTTGTAAATAGTGAGTTGAGAGTACAGAGTAAGGTGTTTAGGGGGATTGTTAACACACTTATGCAATCAGATTTTAAATATTTAATTGTTAAATAGGTTTAAATAAATTTTAACCATATTTGATAGAGTCCCAAGTTGTTGACTATATTGACATTATAACTGAGGTCAAGAGCTCTCATTAAGAGTTTGTCCCATGTCTATAGCCCCTTTTGTTGCCTAATTATAAGCATTCAAAAATGCACCAAGGTGATGTTTTAAAGGGCCGTATTTCAAAGCAGGTGCCATGTAGATTCTTCATACTGACATATGTTATTCTGCAGGTCAAGACCTTTCTAACGATCTATTTGGCTTAGCTCTACAACAAACTTTTCATGTTCTCATTTCAAGTACACAAGCCATCTCAGGTGTAGTTTCAGAGAGCACTTTGAAGGCTCAATAAGGTTACGGTTAGATAAAATAAAGCTGTTTGTTTGTTTGTTTCTGGCTGTGTAAACAGACCCCACACCTTGATGAATACCTTGGCCACACACACAAACTGTGCGTTTCTGTTTGGGCTTATATGCACATAGACTATCTATTTATGTTAATGCTGCTATGATAATTAAAAACATACCATTAATAAATAAGACCATAGTCTGATGGGTAGTCATCTCCGATTGTAGGCTAGTATGATTATTAGGCCTATTGGTTGTCAAAACCCAAATTAGCAAACATTATACACAATGTTTGCTACATAATGTACATAATGTTTGCTCTCTTGCATCTTTTGTAGCCTATTTATTTTTGTTTAAATGTTTTCTTTTGAGCTCAACTAAAAATTGTAAACAGGCCTATTTAGTTTATCCATTAGAGTACCATTCCCCTCCTTCCAAACCTGTCACTTTGAGAAACTGAATGCTTCAGCTATGTGTACAGTATAGGAAGCCTATGTATTGCTTCATGTTCCTTCTTTCTAAGCAGAAAGACAGGCCTGAGCAGTATGCAAACTGTACCATGAATGTATGTGGATCAGGTGTGTCAGTCCAGTCATAAAAATTCTGCCCACATAAAAGTACTAAAGTAATTTATAGTAAATACCCATACTATAGTAAAGTGTAGTATACAGTATATATTATTTAAAACTTTTTTAATGAATGCTACAGCATACTGCAGAGTAATAAATACACTTTAAAAACAGATGTGTTAAAACAACACAATCAGTTTTATTATAGGAACACCACATTTTGTTACTTGTGTTGTCACTTTAATTTTAACACAAAATGTGAAATTACTTAATCATTCCAAAAAATTCCTTACAACTGAGCATAGCTAGTTTTTTAACTCTTTGTTGTTGGTCTCAATTTTTTGTATTACTTTCAATTCATATATAAATATATATTTCTGTCATGATGGTTCATTCATAACATTAAAAGTGGTCATAGAGATTTGCTTCAACTTCATCTGTATGATGGAGGAAAATCACTTTGATAAAGCAGATACACATAACATCATCATCCTCATCATTATATTTAAAGTTGTTTAAATTGTACTGTTCAGTTGTATATCAAAGTGTCCACGAGTATCACTACTGCTCTGACATAAACCAACTTTTCGATACAGCAAGACTGCAAAAAAGAAGTGAAAGTTATGTAAACTATTTAATCATAACATGAAATCGAACTTTGACTCACTGTATTGAAAAGTATGGTGAGGTCCTTGCCAACACCCAACCATACCGAACCATTGATAAAAGATTAAAAACATCAGGCTACTTATCATTTACAACCTGTGGCCTAAATTCAGTACAATAGATATTAATTGGTCCCCACATGTCCCAGGTAAAGGGACCACACTTATGGTGCCAACAAATGACAACAATAAATACAAATTAGAGTGAATTAAAAATCTGTTTTATTCTTATAAGTGTAATCATTACAATACATTTGCATGAAAAAGATTAAATGGCACCTAATACATAAAAATAAAAAAAATGTGTGTGTGTGTGTTTGTAGGGATGGGGTCATAAACAAAGTAAAAACAACTCAAAGTTAAAACATAAAACATCTTGTGTAACTAGCATGTTTCCTATCACTGATGCAGTGCTACAGGCTGTTTGCATGGTGTCTTGACATGCAGTGTGTGAACATGATTGGCACACTGTGCACTGTGACCATGAACGCCACTTCTCTGAAGCATTCTTCTTCCTGTCATCGAAAGGACGTGGCAGTTACAGCACAAATGGCCTCCATCTATCAAAACAAATATATTTAAGTCAAGCCAGTTAGTTGAATTAATACTCATGAGCATATTTTAAGTAACATTTCAAAGGCAGTTTATTCATTTGTAACTATTGCCAAATTAAAATGTGGGTATTGCTGACGCTCAATCATAAGATACAACCAGGTCAACAAAGAAGAATACCTAGGGCACATTTTAGAAAGCGGAAACAAGGAAAACTCTGGGTTTTCCATTTCAGAAATGTATGTAAATCAAACATGATTCAGAAGAATCATCAATTCAAAAAAATCTCACCACCACTTTAGCATAACTAACTGTAATGCCATACCTCATACAGTCGTAGGTTGGCCTGTTCTAGCCATTCATAGGGAACATCATTTTAAAAGCAATTGTTGGTGTGTTCACCTTCTAACTCTGTTTGTAATTTAAGACAATGTCCTGGACAACACCCTTTAAGATGTTTTTATACATTAGGTCCCAAATGTATGTACAGAACTCTGTTTATGTATTCTGCACGTTCTGCCTGGAAACTGCCCCTTGAAAGACTTACAAAGTGAATCTAGTTTAATGCTGTTAGATCCTAAATGAAAAATTTGGAGGCTGATTTGTCACAATGTGTCACTGTGTAGTGGATTGTTTCCCTTTTAAAATGTTTTGGTCTATGGTTCTGTTCCAATATCTGTTCTTGTTAAAGTATTGTAATCTGTTGAAACTACCTGTTTTTATACATGTTGCTGCCTCCAAACCAGGTCTACTTGCCCTGGTCTACTATGAGGAAGAGCTTATTATTCACAATGGGACATAAAAATCAGCACAATTTGAAAAGATACCTTAATCTGCAGTCATCACGATAGCTACAGTAGTGGCTGTTTCTGAGGACTTTTCTTCCAGCTCTGTACCTAAAGAACATAAAACATAATAACTTTCTTAATACAACATTTGAATCTAAATTACAAATTCATAATGCAATGTGTCAACATTTATACTGTCAATAGTTAATTAGTAAATTGTAGGTTAAATACAGATACAGTACCATTCATTGTTTGCATCTAAATATCAACATCCAATTCAAAGTGTAAAATTATCAGAATACCAACCATATAGACCATTTTGCAAGACGTAAACAACACTGGTCCAGAAACACTTCCTGTTTCAGTTTGTAACTGTTTTCTTGTTATATATTTATTTAAAGATAAAATAAAAACATCTCAGCGTACCTTCTGCGTCCATTGCCTCTGACATTCCTTCTGCTTTGTCAGTGGAGTTGCATTGTGCTGCATCTAATTATGTATAGGGAAAAAAAGAAACACTTAGAAGCATAACAAATAACTGGTCTTTCTGCATCACAGAGCAGTATTAATGGAGAAATATAATGTTATAGATAAAATTCAACTGTTGCCAAGGGCCATCACAATCACTAGTCAAATTCAACTAAACAGCTATAGGATATTCTGGAGAGGTGCCTTTTTAAAAAATGTGTCCACTGTAATGAGGAAACTGCAACTGAGAAATAGTGTTACATCCCTTACAAACTGTCATAGACACATACAGAATCTATAACCTGAATCTGTTTCAATTGAATTACATTTAATTTTTAAAGTGCCAATTCATAACAAAGTGACCTCACAGCACTTTTCAAACAGAGTAGGTCTAGACCATACTGTACTCTTTATATTATTAGGCTACAAACTCTCAGAAAAAAGGTACATGAAGATACAAAAGTTGACATTGGGGCAGTACCTTTTCAAAAAGTACACTTTTGTACCTAAAAGGTATACATTGGTACCGCCAAGCTACATGCTGGTACCTCATAGGTACATATCTGTACCTAACTGGTACATTTTAGGACCTTTTCAAAAGGTAGTGTACCAGTGACAAAAAGGTACAACTTTTATCCTTTTTTTCTGAGAGTGCAATGGCAACTTCCTTTTAATATGCAGCAACCTCGAGCAGAACCATGGTTCAGAATGGGCAGCCATTTGCCTCGACTGGTTGGGGTGAGGAGACATGGAGAAATACAGTGGCCAGCACTCTAAAAATGGCTGGGCTCAAAAATGTTGGGTAAATATTGGACAGAACACACTACTGGGTTAATATTGACCCAATGCTGGGTTGTTTTAACCCAACTGCTGGGTTATTATACCCCATGGTTGCATAACAACAATCCAGCATTTGTTCTTTTCAATATTTACTCGTTATGGGTCAAAACTTAACCCACCCAGTGCTGCACTATACAAAGACTCACATGTAGGCCTGTATTATTGTTAAGTTAACTTATTTTTCCCACTTTGCATAGAGCCAAATGATTGGCTGAAACTCAGCTGGAGAAACAAAACCACTGTTAATCTCACTTACTGATTTCAAATGAAATCTCCTCAGCCGCTTGCAAAATGGCCTCCAACTGCTTCCTTCCACAATAGGATGGCTTTTTGAAAGTAAGGCTGTTGGGCAGTCCTGCAACTTTAACTGTCATGCCTTGATTTACCAGGGGAGCCTTCCAGTACCTCCGGCATCCTCTGAAAGACACGGGCAAACACATGCATGTACATGTTACACATTGTAACACAGTCGGACAATTGTGACTCTCCTATCCTGTTAAGAGCCAGTGTATCAGCTGTAAACAGTCATTTTGGTAATGTGTCATAATCTTATGGTTGATGGACACAAATAAGTTATTGATTTGATAATAATGCCATGAAATCATGAAGGTATATTAGGTTATCAAGACTTAAAAAGTGTTTGAACATATGCTTACTATAATTTTGGTTAAACAGATCTTGCACTTTTCTCAGCAGTACATTGACCTCAACTCTGGTTCTCGGTGTTGCGGCTGAGGAGCTGGCTACAGATGTAACAACAGACAACAATCAATTTTATAAAACTATATTATGTATATAGGCACTATTACAGACCTGAGTCCATTTATGTGGATATACGGATATTTTATATAACCAATATTACCTTTGAAATGCAGTGCAAAGTTCACTGTATCTGTTGAGTCCAGGAAATCGCTCGTTTGGTCTTCATTTTCAGCTGAAAAAAATTGGAAATAAACATGTTAAAATAAAATGCTAAAAGTGATTGAAAGTAAGGACTTGGAAATCTATGAACAGATAAAAATACACATTTATTAAAGCAACTTAAGTGTAAATAAAAAATTAACCAAATGAATAAGAAAACTGAATATAATTAACTTTACCAGTGGAGGATTGAACATTTGTAGAATTTCTTCAGCCTCTCTGGTAGCTGCTCCAAGTTCAGCATTGTCAGCTTTCATGTCAAGATGCTTTGAAATAGTTGCAGCTTCCTGGCATAACTGGTCAAAACCTGAAGATGCCATATTAAAGAAAAGAAAGAATGCAAAGAGAAATAGGCAAAACAAATTGAAAGAGGGACAAACAGAGAGAGGGGGGAGAGTGAGAGAGAGTGAGTGAGTGAGTGTGTGTGTATACGTAGGAGAGTAGGGCTGTGCTAAATAATCGTCTGCGATTCTCATGCGTGTTTCATCAGTAAAGCCGGTTCCGTGATTAGAAGTAAATCGCCATCAGCTGCTTTCAGATGGAGCGGCATTTACTACACAGACTCGTTGTTCACAGAGAAGCTAGGCAAAACCGGGTTTAAAATCGAGGAAAATCGACTCCGACAATCTATGCAATTTTGCCTAGCTTCTCTGTGAACTACGGGTCTGTGTAATAAATGCCGCTCCATCTGAAAGCAGCTGATGGCGATTTACTTCTAATCACGGAACCGGCTTTACTGATGAAACACGCATGAGAATCGCAGACGATTATTTTGCACAGCCCTATAGAAGAGTGAGTGAGTTGGAGAGTGAGTGAGTTAGTAGGAGAGTGAGTTGGAGAGTGAGTGAGTGAGTAGGAGAGCGAGTACGAGAGCTTTTGCAAGTGATGGCTCTTAAAAGAGCCGTTGGTTTAAATGTTGTGGAGCGTGTAGATGGAGGAGCATGAGATGTATGTGAAGAAACTGCAAGACAAAAAAATTTGTGAATTACAAATTTTGGATATTTTTTAAATTCTTTATTTACTAAACATTGTATGTGTATAACTATTTACAACAAACCCCAAGATCCGCCCACTATCATAAGACTATATAATAAGATAAATAAATAAATAAAACGGCAATATAATAAAACTGACCAAAAAAAGAAAGATCTGAATGTCTAAAGATTTCAGATTTGTACATCAAATGTATTAAAAGCATGTTGTTGGTGTTACTGTTTTTTACTATGTATAAAAAGGCTGAACTACTGTGGTAAAAGCATAAGGTTTGCTGTTACTGCACTACAAAATACCACCGTAGAAGTAGACTAACTGCGGTAAAAACATGGTACGATTTGTGTACTATAAACACACAATACCACAGTAGTACATTGGTAGTTAATTCCAAAAATATGAATATAATAAAATGATCGAGGATAACGTGACTAGCTTTTAATCACGCGCTAATCAATCACCCACTGCTTGATTATGTGTTGATTGAACTTATTTTGAACAAAAAGAAAGAATGTAATATAGATGACCAATACAATTCAGATAACATTTAGAAGCCGATCTGGATTAATAAAGAACATATAATGAATTTAATATCGAACAAACAGACACTTTTAGTATACTCACCGAGTGGCGACGTTTGTAAACAGATGATACATATCGCGATGATGTGCGAACGAGATTTGGGTTACGGCAGGGGCGTAGCCACGGGTGTGCCGGAGCCAACCACAGTAGCACACCTAAAATTGATGCAGAATATTTATTTATAGTTTCAATATTTTTTTGTACTAAACTTGGGCTGTTGTTGTTTACTTAGAATATATATATATATATATATATATATATATATATATATATATATATATATATATATATATATATATATATATATATATATTTAAAATCAACGCTTTCACGTGTAAGTTAAAAATATTTTATCTGACCCCTTGTGTCCATGGCGACGGGTCATGATTGTCACGTGACACACCGCAACAACCATAATGTATTCTATTCGTTTTATTTCGTTTTTCCTTTTTTAAATTAAAATATTAACTAACTTGCTTACCATGTCAACTATCTGATACTCCAATCCTTCGTTTAAAGATCTTTATAAATTATCTTGATCTATAACGAGATGAGTCCTGTCCACCGGATTTACAGCACCTGAATTCCCCAGCGTTTCTGCTTATCTTGCCTGTGACACACGCAGATTTTCAGATGCACACCCAGAGTTTTTTTCTGGCTACGGGTCACGCTTCTTGAATGCGATGAACAAAATCGTATGGTATAGTACGATTTAATCTATTCGTATTAATTAGCACGACATCCCTGCAACACAGGGCTGTGTTAAATGCGATGAACTAATCGTACGATTTCGTACGAGCCAGCTCGTATGATTTCATACGATTTAGCCACTTGGTTAAATCGTTTGAATTATTACGAATTCGCCGTGAGATAGGGTTGGTACATTCGCATTTGAATAGCTAAAGGATCTGAAACATAAGCAACCTGTCAAGCCTTATACACACAACATTAACCACCTTTATAAGTTGTTGTACGCTTGGTTTATTTAAAATGAGGGAATCCATCTGGTCGAGGGCAATCTTATAGGGCATATGTAGTGCTCCTTAACAAACCCATATATACCCTTAACACGCATAACCACTAAATTGGCTTCCTAAGGTGTAATATAAAAGATCCAATTTCAGTTTATAATGGAAGCTCTCCGATTCTATTGTCAGGTGTTAAACCTTTCCCTTATTTATGTTGTGACATTCGTCTCTTTGCTATTATCTTTGCTGTTGTGCTGTCTGAGGACTGTCTCGAGGGAGTGTTTATCCCGGGCCGCATTAGCGGTGGGAGACAGCAGTGCATGGGGATCTTCTTTAATCTTTCACTCATAATGGTTTCTTCAAACATTATCACACCTCCGTGCACTCAAATGACTCTGATTGATCTGCCGCAAGTATCAGGAGTACTTTAAAGTCTCTGCTTTGTAACCACCTGACCTTGTCACCTGCACAGAAAAACAAGCCGTATAAAAGAGCTTCATTTGGATGGGTTGCAGCTTAGCTCACTATCAACACACTCATTTATAAAATACTGTGTAGACAACATCCTAAATGTGATTCTTACGATCATTTCGGAAAAGCGTGCATGTGTGATCCATAAAAAGAATGTATGCATTGAAACCGCGCGTATGCCTCAATTTCAGACGTGAAATCTATAAATCGCAAAATGATCTTAAAATGTGCGCAGCTGAACAGTTGCAAAATTCTGCCTTTAAACAATGCCTATTTAATGTCATTGACATATAAAAGAGCAGCAAGAATGGCTTATATTTCATAAACCTGCAGCAATTGGACAAGCAAAAGTGCGTACGTCTGCTCAGACCCTGATATGGCGTTAAGCACTTTTCCACATCAAAGACAGTTTTTATAAATATGGACTTTGATCGTGGATTTTTGCGTACGCACACTTTACGATCAAATCTGCGTACGCTTTATAAATGAGGCTGAATGAAGAGCTAGAAGTATGGCGTCCTGATGGGATTTAAATTTTAGCTCCACACCTAGTCAATAATCAAAAGCTAGAGGGTTTGGGAAACTGCAACTGTAAACTATTAGTTTTGTAGTTTTTAACAGTTTTTAGTTTAATGCTTTTTTCAACACTATAGGGCATACAAATTTAATTATCTTTTAATATTGTTCTTGTATGACTTTTTTATTTCGCACCATTAGCATCACCAAATGGAAATGCAAGCATGCTTTTAAACAGTTTTATAGAACAGCCAATGTTGCCATGTCAGGCTGATGGGGATGCTAAAATAAACAGTACCATGTTTTGATAGCACACAGTTTATACTCTCTTTGGAGAAGTAAACCTACAAATATCATGTCAAGGTCGAAGGAATTGCCTTAGGCCATCCTAAGTAAACACACTGATATGATGATGTGCCTGGAAATGGATTTAAAACCATAAATTGTTGTCCATATAAAAAGTCATTGTCTGCTTAATATATAAATGGAGGAGGTTTAAGAACAGAGAGGTCATCTCACCAAAATCAATCCAAGAGCAAAGAACATCAAGGTCAAGAGAATGTGGAGGCAGGACTGAAGAGTCACAGATCAAGTTCATCTACATATAACATAGCGGTTCCAAACTGCCCCCCCCCCCCCCCCCCCCCGTGTAGGATGCATTCATTTGTGCCCCCCAAAGACAATTTATTACATAAAACAATCTCAAACTTAGAATTTGAATTAAACAAAACAAAACATATTTAATGATACAATGGGGTGCTGTTGGTTACTAACCTTAATTGTCTGAGGTTTATTTGCACAGAATTAATAAATGAATGTATTTCTATAAAATGTCAAAGATTGCCCCCCTAGCACCATCAACAATGTAAGACAACAATGTTAGCTAAGATTTCATTCCACACTTTCAGAATTATTATTTTTTTAAATAGTCCCATGTATCCCTGGGGCAGTACCCTTTAAATTCTCACAAAATCTTGTGATTTCAAGATTTGCGTTTCAGATTTTTAGATCATATACTGTACTTGCAGCAATGCATTTTCTTTTAATGCATTAAAAATAAGTTACAGGAATTCATTTCAAACCTTTTGCTGACCATTTAACACATTTAGAATTTTTATTATAAAAATCTCATTAAAAATCTTTAAAAAATCTCATTACCGTAACATTTAAAACTGTCAACATCATAGCATGTTTTCTAAAATAAAGAGAAGCCATGATGCCTAAGCAAGTTTTAATTAATCATAATTAGACAGTACTGAGGTATATGTGACCTGTCACGGAAACCAGTGGCACAAGTCGGCAGCACAAGTTTCGAGAAAATGAGAAACAAAGTTTTTTTTTTCAAAATTTGTGATTTTCGTTTTATTGCAGAATCTGTTAGTTGAGATCACGAAGAAGCTTCTCTATGTTTGAGATAGCAGTTTATGTATATTTAAAGGGGGGGTTTAATGGTATTTCAAGCATTCTGACTTATTAACACAGTTATAGAGTTGTTTCCTCATGCTAAACGTAGGCAAAGTGTCAAAAATGCAGTTGGGCGTGTTTCAGAGTATTTCTGTGCCGAATGCACTTCGCCAGGGTTCGTACAAGTTTCGGCTAATTTTTTTCGATTACGGTTCTAACTGACGTTTCAGGGGTTTTCGATACGTATCACTTCTTTATATGGGCTTCCGCCGGAAAACTTCCCCTGGAAAACCCCGCCCAGCCGTCAGTCAGCGGGAGACGCTAGAGCTTGCTAACAGCTTATCACGCCACTCAGCTTTGTTTAATTTCAAAAGTCAACAATGGCACAACAAGAAGTGTGTTTTTGGATGTAAGGAGAAGACATCCAGCCTTATGGAAACAATGGATATAGTTTATTATCCGGATTAGCAGCGGAGTTTTGCGTGTGTGTGTTTGATGCGGTGGATTTTCATGACGAGTTACACGCGGTAAGTAAGACTTCTGTCTATGTTGGAAATAGGCGCGTGTATATTATATAAATGACACGAACATGTAGTGAATCATAAGTTAAACAGTGTTGTATAGTGTTGCATGACTCGTACTCGCTCCTCCTGTGTTATAACTCCTCCTTCTTCATTTTTTCGTACGTTATCGGAAAGATTCGGTAAAGCTAATCTTTCTTTTATAAATCTGATTAAACTAAAGACTCTTCAGAGATATAAAGGATGTCATACTACTCCATAGGTACTCCAGATTAATATCAGAAATGCAGAAACAGCGTGTGTTACGTGAGCTTTAAAAGCGTACATTTTGCAGTTGAAATCGGCTTGTTTTTCCGGAGATTCTAGCGTGCAGCGGGGGGCGTCATTGTCTGTGTGTATATTTACATACTGTATAAGCTTGTGTTTTCGCCTCCGCCCCCAAAGGGAACACTGTGACTACTGAATAAGGATAGTTCACCCAAAACTGAAAATAATGTCATTAATGACTTACCCGTATGTCGTTCTAAACTCGGAAGACCTCCGTTCATCTTCGGAACACAGTTTAAGATGTTTTAACTTTAGATTTAGTCCGAGAGCTTTCTGTTTCCTCCATTGAAAATCTATGTACGGTTTCCATGTCCAGAAAGGTAATAAAAACATAATCAAAGTAGTCCATGGGACATCAGTGGGTCAGTAAGAATGTGTTGAAGCATCGAAAATACAGTTTGGTCCAAAAATAGCAAGAATTACGACTTTATTCAGCATTGTCTTCTCTTCCGGCTTGAGCGTGAAGTCACGTGACTTGTAGTGACGCGGCTGCCCTGTTCCTCAGACATATTTGCTTAGTTTTTTTTTTTTCAAACTTATAGCGTGCGTCTCCCCAGACTGTAAATGAAGCTCGGGCACACAAAACAAAAGAAAAATAAAAGAAGCTGGGGTGGAAAAGATAACAGTCAGCCGCATCGTACGTCAGCCGCGTCACTGACTTTATGGGGCGCCGCAGTCGGATGACGTCAAAGTAACGCGAGAGCTCTTCAAAAAATCTTACGGAGTAGTTTAATTTCGACTCGCTCTCGCGGTACTTTGACGTCCTGCAGCGCAGCATGAAGTCAAACACATATAAGTTTAAGGACTTCACGTTTTCGACGGTGCTGTTTTTGGATTATCTATTATACTACCTCCCTATTTTAAATACAAAATTTGAAGGCGGGTTCATGTGTTTAACAGAGTGTAATCTCATTTAACCTTACATGTTACGATGTAAATAGTCCTCAGATTGTATATTATATTGTATTACCAGAAGTTCATGCAAATCTGATGTAAACAATAGACTATATATCTATATTTCACAGATTACACGCATTTGTGGACAAAAATCATTGGATGATTCACACATCTGAAACAGACTGGATTCGACTTGTGATCCCACAAAGGTAAAAGTCCTGTTTATTTTTGCATGTTGTTCATTCGGACTTCTGTAATAAAATACTACATATGATGCTAGAACATCGTCTCAAAACGGCTTTACAGGGGGTATGGCTTAGCTAAATGAGATGTAAATGAGCCCTATTGTCTCTCCAGCCAGGGAAAAGGGAAAGTGTTAACTTTTTTCTTTCTCAAATTTCTCAGCATTCTCTTTCTTCAATGTGTTACATTCAAATGGCCACAACTTCTCCAAATCTTATCAGATTTCCATGTGTTACAAATCATTGGAAAGCTTGTAAACTGCACTTTCAGAATCTGTGAATAACTCAAAATTCCCCAAATCCGACTTCCCTTACAAAAATTAACCATGGTTTTATTGTGGTAAAAGTGTAGTAACCATGGTATTTTGGTGTATTGATTACTATCAGCAAAACCATGGTTTTACTACACTAACTATGGTTTAACTATGGTTTTTGAAAACCATGATCGTCAAAACCATGGTAATTTTGTAGTTACTATGGTTTTACTATAGTAACCATGGGTTTTTTGGTTTTAACTGTAGTAAAACCATGGTTAATTTTCGTAAGGGTTGAGTCACTACTTTCCGTGACACAAACGCGTTTGTATTCCCTCAAACACAAACAGGAGCCTACAATCTTATAACTTGTAGTTTTAATAATATTTCTAAAGGTTGAATTAACGTTCTGAAGGATTAACCTTACCTTAGTGTAAGAGAGAGAGAGAGAGAGAGTGAGTGAGTGAGAGAGCGAGCGAACGAACGAGAGAGAGAGCAACGCGACGTTTCACTTTCAAGTATGTTGTTTAATATGTTTCTCTGAAGTTTATATGAATGAACACGATGATTAATGCACTGCACGAGACAGAGTGAGAAAACAACGCGTATTCACTATCATACAAAATAAGCATAAATATGTTGTTTAAGGTTTCTCTGAAGTTTCAAATGAATACGAGGAGTCACAAGATTGAGAGACTGACAGAAACGCGAATGTGTTCAATATGTGTACACAATAAACTTAAACATGTCATTTGATCTGTTTGTTTCTCTAAAGTTTAAGCATTAAAAGTGTTGTTTTATTACAGATCATTTAAATGTGCTTGTGTGGTTTGGTCAAAAAGTAAACTTCTGAGTGTTTGTGGATGTGTATTTTATTGTAACATGCTGATAAACATGTATTCAGTATGCATAAAACAGATGATTGACTTTTTAAACTTGTTCAAATATATAATGCTGAACATCTCTTACTAACTTCTTTCGTGAGAATATCTCCCTTGATAGAGACAGAGCGCAGCGCGTCATAGTGTTAATTTCGTCAGACGAGACGAGACGAAATATGTTCGTCAACTACCTTTTTTTCCATGACTAAGACGAAACGATGACGAGACTACACACATATTCAAAAACGCTGACTAAGACTAAATTAACATGCATTTTTGTTGACGAAAAAAGACGAGACTAAAATGTTTTGGATAAAATAAAAACTAAGATAAAATCTCTCTTCATTTTCGTCTTCAATCGTCTCTACTACATTTTATGCAATGAGGTCATAATTAAATGTGAATTCATTCATAAAAAGACTGCGTGCTCTTATTATGAAACTGCGCGCATCTGTCATAACTCCAGACAAGCTTGCGCTGCTGAAATCTCCATGCAAGGGGTTCACAATGTAACATCCATTAGCAGTTAGTCTACAAACGTATTACATATGAAAAATATTGATATGTTTCCATCGGATTTTTGTAATTTTCATATGGTTTTTCAACAATTGCACGCACACGCAGCGTGATTCTACTATGGAAAAGGCATACGCGATCAGGTCAGTAAGAGTCTCGTGTGTAAAATGAGCCCACACACATTATGATTAATATTTCACAAACAGCTAAAAAGTTTAGCATTTTTTCAGCATTGTGTTGATGTTTTTGTGTCGTATTCTCGTGTACCTGTTGTCTTCAGTAACTTAGACGGCTTGTCTTTCTGATCCACATTCGCTATTTACCAACATTGTTGATAATCTATACCTTATATTATTCAAGTATTCTGAATGTACAGTATATTGTGAGGACAAAAGCTTATTATTAGTAACTGATCGCTGTCTGGGTGCTTTCCTATCGCCCATCACTGAATGAATGGTGACGCAATTTACACGCAATAGAGATACGTCACCGCCATTAACAAAGTTGCATTCAACAAAAATCATTCAATAAGTGTAACCAATATTTGAGATGTGTGTAACCCTATTTGACTAAAATGGTTATCAGAAATAATCTTAGAAATAATTTCTTTTTAAAATTTTAACTAAAACTTGACTAAGATATATTAAGTCGTCTTTTGACTAAAATTACCGTAAAACTTCAAATAGCCCGGGCTTTTATTTTCCCAAACCTATCGTCACACCAGGCGTCTAAAAGAGACAGGCGTCTATAAGAGACAGGCTTTTAATTTAATTGTTCCAGCATGACAGCAGGAGGTTACCACATATTACGTTTTATTTATAATTTGAATGTGTTTAACAAATGAGTTTGTGTAAGTATAACAGTCTTAAATTATTGGCAGCATAAATTAAGCAAATGAGGATATGCTTTTTTATTGGTTGTTGCGTGAAATCTTACCCAGATACAACATGGATGGGCTCGCTCGACTAGAACTCCAGGGGAGACGGCTTGATAGAGAGAGCAGTGCGGTCAGATACATTTTGGGCGCTGCAGCATATTAAATATGATAAATACTGTTTCCGCGTGAGAAATACAAAGTGTGGCGGAAAAGTCCCGACTCTCCCGATTGCCACTTCGCTACTGTCATCATCACTTCAAACCTGACGACGACCCTTGTTGTGTTTTCATAGTGATGAGTAACGGAATAACTGCGTCTGTCACGTGACATCTACCGGTAAGCAAAACTTTAGCGTGTGCAATCTGCACCATAGAACTAGCTTAAACAGACGATCTGACGGGTTTTAGAAGATTAAATACAGCCCGAAACTAAAAAACAGACCAGGCCTTTATTTGAGACAGGCGTTTATTTACCAAACCTGTCCTCACACCAGGCGTCTAAAAGAGACAGGCGTCTATTTGGGACTCGGCTATTATTTGAAGTTTTACGGTAGACTAAAATAACAAGACTTTTAGTTGACTAAAACTAGACTAAAATGACGAGACTTTTAGTCGACTAAAACTTGACTAAGATACCTTGAGTTGTCTTTTGACTAAAACTAGACTAAAATGATGAGACTTTTAGTCGACTAAAACTTGACTAACAAAAAATGATATGCACAAGACTAAGACTAAGACTAAATTAAAAATAGGTGACAAAATTAACACTAGCGCGTCATAACCTGAAAACCACGCCCACCGGGGGGAAAACAATCCAACCGTCTCCATTGACTTTGTATTGCGAGAAGCCGCCTCCTTGTCATTTCTGGCTTATAATAAAAAAACGAATAATGCCTAAAAGCTGCTGTGTGACAATATGTACAGCTAACAAGCCAAAAAAAAAACAGTAATACATTTTTATAAGCTGTCGAGCAGTAAAACCCAACCTTTAAGGAGAAAAAAAGTGAATCGCCGACTACATTTCCCCCTAGTGGACGCAGTTCTACTAATAGGAGTACTATGAAAAGTTGCCTGTTTTCCACTTTTGTGTCTTTAAACACTCGTTTTTTGAGGTCGACAGCTTATAAAAACTTATTTCTGGGTTATTTGGCTTGTTAGCTGTACATATTGTCACACAGCAGCTTTTAGGCATTATTCTGTTTTTAGTTATAAGCCAGAAATGACAAGGAGGCAGCCTCTCGCAATACAAAGTCAATGGAGACGGTTGGATTGTTTTCCCCCCGGTGGGCGTGGTTTTCAAATTTGCATAACTGCGCTCTGTCTCTATGCTCTGTCTTGACTACAGCGTGAGTGCTTGAGACTCCGCCCACCTGAGCAGCTCATTTGGATTTAAAGGGATACACACAAAAACGGTGCATTTTTGCTCAGACCCATAAAGTGCCTATTTTAACATGCCACAATAAATTACCTATATGGTGTTTTGAGCTAAAACTTCACATATGTAGTTAAGAGAAAAGATTGATAACTAGTGTCATGAGAGAGACTGATTTAACCCGGGTTGGATTTGTCGGGTTTTCTTGACTCAACACTTAAGGGCTCGTTATACAGTAGTTGTGTGTAGGTCCTACGGCGTAGCCGCGATGGCGTAGATTCCGCGTCGGTTTTCATTTATACTTTTGCGTCGTCGTCCGCGTCGATGTGCAAACACACGTGCAGATGGCTGGTAGGCAGTAACCACGTGTGTAACCACAATAGCATCGCAAACGTCAAAGAAGAAGCTTAGCAAGTTAACCCACAAACGAAGAAGAAACAGCAACTTGTGTATAATTTGAGAAGACCAGCAATGATGGAAGTAAATAAACAGCGACTTTTGATGCAGTTTGAGTTAAATCACTCCTCAACTTGGCTCATCTTTGTTTTCACCGTCACAAACGGAAATACCTATGACGCCGTTTTTTTACCTGACGGGAGGGGTTCTGGTGGACCAATCATAGCGCTTGCGGTCCGCGTAGCTACGGCGTAGAACCTACGCACAACTATAAATCGGGCTTTAGCATCCAATCACACAGAACGCGTTTTAATCATTAAAAATGTGAAGCGGACGGCACTGCCTTTATTTGATTCACATAAAATAACAGCGCTCTGCATTTTTAATGTTGCTATGCGACCACTGTATCTGCTGTCCTTCAAATACTTTCGGTCTCTGTTTGTTTAATGGTTTGACTAGTGTCACGATGGGTTACAGGAATCAGGATGCAAGTGCAAGTTCAAAATGAATAAATAACATTTATTAACAAACAGGAAATAAAACACGAGAAACAACAACGGGCAGGTAAGTACTACAGGAACACTGCCATGAACAACAGAAACAGACGTGGAACGGCGACAATGATAATTGGAATTGAACTTCGACCGTTAATGATGATGTAGAGCGAGAACACGAGGACGCAAGACCGCTGAAGAACGTATATTGAGAAACAGCCAGTGTCTATGGCAGAACACCACGAAGGAAGCTGCTGCCCTCCCAAAAAACATTGCTGTGAGCCTAAAGTTTTCAAAAGGGCACCTTTGCAATCCCCAGTGCTACTGGAAAATATTTGATGGACTGATGAAACAAAAGTTGAATTGTACTGAAAAATACTATGGCCCAAAAAGACCACAGCTTACCAGCAATAAAAAAACATCCCAACAGTGAAGTATGGTGGAGGAAACATCAGGATTTGGGCATGCTTTGCTGCCTCAGGGCCTGGACCACCTGCCATCATCGAGGGGAAAATTAATTCCCAAGTTTAACAAAATATCCTACAGGATAATGCCAGGGTGGCTGTCTGCCAGTTGAAGCTCAGTAGAAGTTGGTTGATGCAGCAGGACATCGAAGTAAATCCACCACAGACTGGCTTAAGAAAAACAAAATGCGTCATTGGAGTGGCCTAGTTAAAGCCCAGACCTAAACCTGTGGAATGACCTCAAGAGAGCGGTTCACACCAGAAATCCTACAAATGTGTCTGAGTTGAAGCGAAAGGGGAATGTGCAAAAATTCCTTCTGAACGATGTGCAGGTCTACTAAAGTGCTTGCTTGAAATAATTGATGCCAAAGGAGGTTCAACAAGCTGTTAAATCCAATGGTTAATTTGAATTTTCATCCAGGACTGTGAATGTTTACTGAGTGTTTTCTAAAAAGACACAAGAAACTAGAATTATTTGTCTGTTGTCAGCTTATACACATTATGTTTGTCTATTGTTGTGACCTAAATAAGGGTTCAAATCACTTTTTATGCCAAATCACTAGAAAAACAGTTCCATTCCTAGGGGTACACATATTTTTCTTGCCACTGTATACTAATATGCACTCTTTGGTACCAAAATGTACGTCTAAGCTACTCATATAATCTCTTTTGGTGCAGAGGTGTACTTTTTGAAAGGTTACTGCCGCAGTGACAACTAAGGACATAAAGGCTTATGAAACAGTTGCATATGTATACACTCTCATACAGATCATGGATCTAAACATTCCTATACATTTATCACTGTAATAGAAAATACAACCCCTCCAGCACAGACTTACAGGTCAATTCACAAGCCTGCTGTTCATGGTGAAATAAACCCCTCTTCACTTACAAGGGCAGGATAATCTCAGCATTTGTCCTTCAGCTAAGCTCCTCTCACGGCAGGTGTGCAGGTTTTTAGTGCCCCCTTAACACCTACCAGGGTCAGAGACCATGATGAAAGACAAACATATTCTGAAGAAATCCTGTGTGTTTGTGCAAACCTTCCACTCATGTTAACAAGGTCTGCAATGTGGACGTGCATGAAGAAATAAACAACCTGTAAGAAAAAATAAGGAAAGGGAAATACTGTATATCATCTGATGTGTACGAAGAGCTTCTTTTCATCTGGTGGAATGTGGTGCTAGACACGATCAGGGGGTTCAAATTCAAGAGAATGTGTATAATATATTCATACATAAGTCGTAAATTGACTATTGTCATCCACTTTTTTTCTAGCCTAGAAATCTAGACGCACCCTAGCGGCCACAAAATATATTTGCTGCCAGGGTTTAGTCTAGGCACTCACAATACACTTAACAGCTCCAAAAACCAAAATTTGGTCAGGCCAATCACATCGTGTGTAGCGTCTGTGGGGCGGGCTTAACATGATGACGACAGAGCTGCAACGGTTCCTACTTGAAAACAAAGAATGGCTGCTGCTGCTGGCGAACAGCTTTCTTTTGAAGCGGCTTTGGCCGCGACTCTGGAGGACTTAGACTTATGTTTTTCTTTGAGAGAAGAGCAAATAACCCTACTGAAGTCCTTTTTAACCAAGAAAGATGTGTTTGGAGTTTTGCCGACTGGTTACAGTAACTACGTCACCTTCTTCGTTGCTCTGATTGGTCATAGCGCTATCCTATTGCGTGCAGAGGCATTTTGAGGGACAACCTTATATCCCGCCCCTTGCATTGAGCCGTTTGTGTGAAGAGTTGCCAGACCTTACATCTTGATGTAGGTCTGGCTAACCAGGCTACTTTTTTTCAATAAATAGGTTCACAAATTGGATTAAACAATTTGCTTACAGCTGGCCATACCTGTCAACTCTCCCGTTTTTTCCGGGGATTCTCCCGTATTTTACCATTCATTCCTGCCATCATCCCGTTTAAATTTTTTTCCTTATTTCTCCTCTCTATAATAAATCCCACATTGGCGTATTTGATGTCTGCAACATATCATTCAATGTAACTGTGAGCTAGGGATTTTCAATATACCACCAGGACCACAATTAACGGGTTTAACTCATGGATTAAAGTGAAAAAAATTCTTCTGACTGAAATTTTTTTCAGGCCAAGTCATATTTCTTTAACCAAAACTTAATGTAGGCGAGACCAATAGCATTTTTTTAAGGGTGTATTTTTTGCCATTAATTCCATATTAAAGTCTCCTGTGGCATAAATAGATGTAGTTTGCATGGCATTTAAGATGAAGGCGAAACAGCTAAATAACCCACTATATAAAAAGAAAACATGAATATCACCACCTTTAATGAATCTTTTATTAATTATTTATTAATTGTAAATGTATTTATTTTAGCATTTACTAATAATTTTTTAATCAAAGTTGAAACTCTTAACATTAGTGAATGCACCATGAACTACCATCAATTACTGTAATGACATAAACAAGAATTAATAAATGCTTATATATTCTATATTTTTCATTGTTTTTTCAAGTTATATAATGCATTTACTAATGTGAACAAATACAACTTTTTCATATCATATTATTCAGTACACATAAACGAATAATCCAGGGTCTGTTCTGTTCACACAACAGCTTACAGTAACGTTATGTATGAATATAAACCCTGAACGTGTAACTCGAGTTAAACTAGTGTACAATTCGCACAGGATGTCTGTAACCATAGTGACAGTTGTTAATTGATGACTGTACCTTTATCAACAAATTATTATGTTACAATAGAGGCAGCGCTGATGTGCTATTTTATGCGCAATGGTTCTGCTGTTTACTTTCTCCTAAGACCTAAATGGTCGTGTTTATATGAGGATACTTGCAAAGACGGGATTTTTGACACATATTTGTATTTAAGCCCAATAAAGTGGCAAAAATACTCACAAGCACAATGAGAAGCGAATGCGCGGCTTACGTGTTCAGCTCTGACACAGAAACAGCGAACGCATTTAGCATTAACACTGTTGTTTGTGTTTGAATGGCTTAATATCACTTGTTTATAAAGTGCGGTGCTTAAATATATGTACAAATGTTACGTTTTTTGAGACCACACGCAAATGAAACTGAAAGAACCGACAGGTGGATGACATCAAAGTGCCGCGAGAGCATTTCGGAAGCAGTCTCCTCTTATGATTCCTGAAATCGCTCTCACAGGATGTGGATGTCATCTGCCTCTTGGTTCTTGTGGCGCCACATGAAGTTTACCCACAAGTTTAAACCTGTTGTATCAGCAACTGGCCTGATGAGCATAGCAGTCAAAAACGGGACGCGGGTGATCACGTACGTGAGAAAATACAGGACCCCTAATCGCAAAGACACGTAAATTACCTGGCGGTTTGGTTTTCTTATCCCACGAACTGAAAGGCTTGCCAATCTTCATCATTTCGCTAAGCCAAGTCAATCTCCATTGGTCTTTTACACCTTTATCAATCGCTAAAACATCGGAGCCTTTCTGCATTACAAGTTTGTCCATGCTAGCTGAAAGTTTTACCTCAGCTTAACGTGATACAGCCAGAAAACCCGGAGTGGATCCGGTGCGTAGTGATTACAGAACGCTTACAGTGGAGAGAGGAACGTGATTTGGCTCCACCCCAGGCTTTGATCACATCCAACTTAAAAAAAGGTGAATACACGTCGTCTTTATTAAAAGTGAATTTAATAATTTTGCAATTGACGGAAATCCGTCTAGCGACGGAAAACTTTAATCCATGGTTTAACTTTTTATAAGTTTATTCAATTTCTGATTTTTAAATAAAACTCTCTTTTTTTGTTATTCTCTTTTTCACTGTATGTGCACCGATTTACATTTGTTCCAAATAAATCACACAAAAACAAAAGGTTCAAAAACAAAAAAAGAAAACACAGAAATATCACTCAAAGAGTAATAATTTTGAGAATACACTTCACTTTCAAATCTCGTACTTCCCGATGGAAAATTTGCACAAAATCTGTTACCTCAATTTGTCAGTACACACAAACTATGACCCAATTTGCAAAAAAAAACAAATAAAACAAAATATAAAGACTACCGGGCCAAAAGAATGCACATATACTTCAGAACAATAAACCTTAATACCCCAAATACGGCAGTGGAAATACTATACACTAAATAGACAAAATAACATGAGTACATAATATTACCCACTAAATGCAACTAGAAAGTAAGAAAAGTATATCACTTACAGTATGATGAGCTTCCAGAAAATCATCCACACTCACTTCACAAAAGTTGCAATTCCCATCATGTTCTAAACTGTGCAAACAGTTACATTTCAAATCACATGAACTAATTAACAAGATTTAATGCATAACATTTGGTATAACATCCTAAATTAGTGGCTTACACCGCATGGTGTGACTTAAAATGGACATAAACATTGCACAAAATGAAATGAAACAACCATTTTAAATGAAACTATAAAATGCACATCTCCCTTAAGTATTTTATAAAATGTTATCAAGAAATATCACATTTACCTTAGGATTGTGTTCTAAAACATTGCAACTTTCCCGAGAGTGCATCTCTCTCGCTCTGCTTGCTGAGCACGTATCACAAACGTTTATTTACAAGAGCGCATGTGCACTTCCTCGTCTGCACCACACACACATACACACACACGAATACTTCCCCCTATCGCCAGCTTTACGAATTACAGGTGTATATATGCAAAATAAATGTTAAATACCATTTTCCACTTGGTTACATCCTCCCCTGCAATTAAGTCAGCGTCCGCGATGACTCACTTACCCATAAGTTTAGGCATTCATAGCACCCTGTAAGGCCTTTTCAAACAAAGCAGTGCCAATACTGGCCAGCACCTGAGACATCATCTCTGTACTGACACTCACAGCATGGCACGCAGACCTGGGGGTATGAAAAGGATTTGTGTGAACACCAGCAGTTGTTCGCTTACTTCTACGCACAGCAGGAACTGGTACCTCTCTCTTTGCTGCGTCACACATTTCCCCAACATCTAACTTCTGTGACGGTGCATGCTCATCTGTGACCTCTGGAGTCAGAACTACAATATCAGGTTCAACAGAGTTTCTACCAGCTTCTATGGAGATTTGAATCTGGCCACCTTCAGAGCTGACACTTTCAGACTCCGAAAGAACTAGTGCCTCTGAGTCCATTATATTGTCTGTGCCCAATCTCACACAGGGTTGCAAAACCTCCTCTACAACCACAAAACCTGGTTCAGAAACCTCGTTATGATCCACACGGCCTGGCTGCGTAACCGTCTGCGCATCTGGCTCAAGTCTTTTACCCCTAGGTCTAGGGGTAGGCACAGCACCTGGACGCAACTCAGACCGATGGACCCTTTTGACTGGCCCTCCCTCCAGTGGCTCAACAGTGTAAGTTGTGCCCACTATTTCTACTACTTGGTACACGACCGGGCTCCAGGCATCTTGAATTTTGTTCCTGCCTGGAGGCCGTTGACGCAGATACACCAACTCACCCACACTGACCTGGGGACAAAACATCTTTTCATTCAAACGAGTCACTCTCTCTCGAGCTTTCTCCTCTGAATACTCCCTTGCCTTCTCATGGGCAAATCTCAGTCTCTCTTGATGAACAGACAACCAGTCTTGTTTCCCCTCAATGACCTCCTCACTACCCAACAATGCATCAATTTGCAGGTATGGCTGTACCCCAAAAAGTAGGTAGTAAGGGGAAAACCCTGTAGTAGAGTGCGGAGTAACATTATAAGCATGGACTAACTCCGGCAAGTACTCCGGGCCAACGACGTTTCTTTTCGGGCGGCAACGTACGTAACAAATTATGGCGTGTGCGGTTGTACCGTTCACATTGAGCATTTCCTTGTGGCCGATACGGGGTCGTGCGGGTCTTCTTCACCCCATAAAGCCTGCACAGCTCTGCGATTACCTCACTCTCAAATGTTCTACCCTGATCGGAGTGCAACCTCTCAGGAACACCGTACTTCATGAACCACTCTCTTAGCAAGATTTTTGCTGTGGTATCGGCCTTTTGGTCCTTTGTAGGAAATGCTTGTGTGAACTTTGTGAAAACATCGGTAACAACCAAAACATTTTCACGCCCGTCGGAAGCTGGCTCTAGAAGCGTAAAGTCTACTGCAATCACTTCCAATGGTCTGGAAGCCAGAAATGCTCTCATTGGGGCACGGACTTTGGGCTGAGGCATCTTGGTCAGAATACAACGCTGGCACTTCTTTACCCATTCCTCCACATCCTCATGCATACCTGACCAAAAACACCTCTGTTTCAACAAACCCAGTGTCCGTTCAATGCCCTGGTGCCCTAAATCATCATGCACACTCTGCAACACTCGTTCCTTCAAACAACTTGGCAACAACAGCTGCCAACAGCCTTTTTCATTCGGGTTGTCTACAACTCGATATAGCAACCCATTCCTCTCTCTTATGAGGCTCCACTGCTTCAGGAGACACTTCACTGGCTTGGACAAAGACTTTCTTTCCAGATGAACTGGCCTCTTTTCCTTGTCCCAAAACTCTCTGAATTCCTGTATAACCGGGTCATGCTTCTGAAAATCGGATAACTGCTCTTTAGTGTAACCAGGAAGAGTATGAGTGTTCCCTTGGAGACTGGTGACAGCCTCTTCACCGGCCTCTAACGCACGGATCTGCCTTAACCTGCCACACTCTAGCCCTTTCAAAGCGAGCTCGGTGTCCAAGGCTGTCCCTCGACTAATTACACTACAGATTGCTACACCCTGATCCCAATCAGGATCAGGGCCAGGCTCCCCAGCAAACTCCTGTCTGGGCAAAGCATCAGCTGCAGCGTTATTCCTTCCTGGCCTATACTTCACCTCAAAGTTAAACACAGAGAGCTGTGACACCCATCTCTGCTCGATCGCTCCTAACTTAGCAGTCTGCAAGTGACATAACGGATTATTGTCCGTTATCACCTCGAACCACGACCCAAGTAGGTAGCCACGAAACTTTTCGACCACAGCCCACTTAAGGGCCAGTAGCTCGAGCTTCATGCTGCTGTAATTGCGATCGTTCCGCTCAGCATTGCGTAACCTTCTGCTCGCATATGCAATGACTCTCTTTTTGTCACCTTGCTTCTGATAAAGAATGGCTCCTAAGCCATTCTGACTGGCATCGGTTTCAAGAATGAAAGGACAGGTGAAATCTGCAAAACCAAGCACAGGTGCTGTTGTCAGTTTCTCCTTCAAATGATTAAATGCCTGCTCACACTCATTAGACCACTGAGTACTAAAGTAGCGACTGCCCTTTGCATACCTCCCCTCACGCAAGCAAGCATTCACCAAGTCATGTAAGGGTCCAGCTATCCTCGAGAAGCCTTTGATAAACTTTCGATAATAGCTGCAAAACCCGAGAAACGATCTTAGCTCTTTTACAGTTTCTGGGGTCTTCCAGTTACTGACTGCAGCAACCTTGTCTGGGTCAGGAGAAATCCCCTGCGCTGACACCTGGTGACCAAGGAAACGTACAGAGTCTTGGAGGAAACGGCACTTTGTTCACTTGACCTTTAAACCGGTTTCCAACAACCGCTTCAGTACCACCTCTAACCTCTCTAGGTGTTCCTCAAATGTCTGTGAAAACAACAAGATGTCGTCCAAGTACACGATCAACACCTGAAAAATTTGATCGCTCATAACTGCCTGCATAAGCCGTTGAAAAGTTGAAGGCCCATTGCAGACCCCAAACAGCATCATTCGGTATTCAAATAAACCAAAGGGCGTGGTAAATGCCGTCTTAGCCCTATCCCTGTCACTCACAGCAATCTGATGGTACCCTGACGCCAAGTCCACAGTTGAGAAAAACTGAGCTCCCCTGAGGGCATCGAAGCTCTCGTCAATTCTGGGTAATGGAAATGCGTCACGCCTTGTCTTGGCGTTGAGCTTCCGGTAATCTACGCATAACCTTAGCGAACCATCAGTTTTGCGCACCAGCACCACAGGAGAGGCGTAAGCACTCATGCTCTCTTGAATGACACCATTTTTCAACAGTCTAGTAATGTGCTCTCGAACCTCCTGATACTGATTTGGTGGTATTCGACGGTAAGGCTGATTTACTGGCACGTCATCTTTTAGATGTATCTCATGCTGAACCTTATCTGTATAACCCAACTCATCATCCTCCATGGCAAATACACTTGAATACTTGCTCAGCACAGCTTTCAAGCGAACCTGCTGTTCAGGCGTGCCGCCCAGGTCAACATGATCCAAGAATGACTGAGTTGGGGGCTTCAAATCCTTATCTACACCTATAGTTACCTGTTCTGTGTCTGCAGAGATTTGTTGGAACCTCACTTCACAGGACGAACCTACACTGTAACTATCTACCAGTGACAACATACCCAGCCGGGCTCTAGGTTGAAGCCAAAGATCTTCCTGAGACAGGTTAAGTATTCTCACTGGACACACTGGTACTTCTGCTGGGACCAGGGTAGGTACTACGACTAATCCATCTGGTAAGGGTGTATTTGCTGATTCTACTAACCATGCCGAACCATCCTTTTTACAGGACTCTTTGCTCTTAATTAGGACGGTAGTTGCTGACCAAGCAGGCACATGTGTAGGAGTCTTACCCACGACCCGAGCAACCGATACTCGTTCGACTACATCAACTGACTGTGCTTGCTGAAAGGCCACCCTCCAGTTGAAATCAAGGCTACCCCCCAACGTGGTGTCGAATTCAGCATGAACAATTTGTCGGCACTTACTAATGATATTCATTCCAATAAGCACAGGCACGGAGGCTGGACAAGGATTTTCTTTGATGATCAAAAACCCACACTCGGGCAGGACCATCCCCATAACCTCCACATCCAGCTCCATGTAACCCAAATAGGGGATCTCTAAACCATTGGCTGCAGTGATCTTCAGCCAGTTTGAGGTAGCCAACACATCACTCTCATCCCCAAATGAATGCTCACGAAAGAACCCCTCAGTAATAGTGCTGACCTGACTTCCAGTGTCTAACAGGCATGACACTGGCACACCCTTGATCATCAAATCCACCATGGGGCATGTCCCCACCGCCCGTTCAAGAAACCTGTTCTTACAAGTTCCCTTGGGCGTCGGACCAGAAATTTTCCCTATTGCAGCCCGACTCTGCGCGACAGAGGGGTCTTGTTTTTCTTGCCCTTCAGTAGTTCTGGTAGCACTATTTGGTCTCCCACCCCGTCTCCCGGTGCAACGCCTAGCAATATGCCCAACCCCATTGCATCTGAAACAGATAGGTTCACCCTCCTCAGTAAACCTGGGAGGAGACTTTGTCTGAGGTACAACATTCTGAGAAATAGACAATGACAGTTGCGCAGTCAACTCCTTGACTGCCTTAGTGAGCTCCGAAATAGTCTGATCTTGCTCACTTATTCTCTTCTCTTGTCGGGTAATCACCTGCAAAATATCATTTAACACAGCAGAGGTTTGATTCGCAGTTGCAACAGAATCACTGTCTTTTTCCTGCAACACTTCTGAATGAACGGGTCGACTAGTTGCTACTCTGGGTGGTCTGCTCTCTTCCATGGACCAAAGAATAGCCTCATTTCGAATCTCAAGCAGGGTCAAACGGGGCCTTTCTCTGATTTGTTTACGCAGCTCCCGCCTCAAAGCAGTATCTCGCACACCCTCCACAAATTGATCACGCAAAACTACCTGTTCGTTGGCCAACCCATCTGGCAACTGCTTTGCGGCAGAGCTTAAAAGGCGAGACAGAGCATGAGAAAAACTGCGAAGATCTTCACTGTCCAGTTGTTTGCGGTTATAAAACATTTGCAATAACTGAGTCCCACTACGTCGCTCCCCAAATGCATCTTGCAGGAAAGTAAACAAATCCTCAACCCGTCTAGACTGGTTTCCCACGCATAAGCGCACCTCTTCCAGTGCGGGCCCCCTCAAAAGTGAGATAACAAAATCCAATTGTTCTTCCTGTGTCTGGTTTCTAGCACGTAAAACCCTTTCCGCCTCCTCAATGAACTCTTCTACAGAGCGGCCATCTTTGTTATACTCCCCGCTAAAAGGCTGGACCTGACGTTCGCGAGGAACATAAATGTAAGAACGAGTTGGGTTGCCCTCCCCGGCAGCCCTATTGGCCAACGTATTATCTCTCCAATCTGTTAGTTCTTGAATTTGACCTCTCAGTTGCTCTATGACATTACCCCCCACAGCCCCATCGGCAGGGTTTTCATCAGAATCTGACATTTTTACATCAGTAGTTCAAATAGCATTAACTCACAATTAGTTAAGTTCAGTTCAGTTAAGAATAATTGTCCTTAGGGCAAAACCCATCCAACCTTTTTAATCCTCTTCAGTACCTTCAGCACACCCTCGCATTGACTCACAGTCCCTGGGTGTGGAGGAGAAATCCTGGAAGCTAATACGTCGACAGAAGGAAGCACTTCAATAAGGACCAGTCTCTTCCGCAGCGTTCACGCCTGTCCCACAGGCTTAGTCCCACGATGACCACCTCGAATAAGATCCTCCACACTGCGGACGTCCTCCACCTCTGCAAAAGTATTCACCACTGCCGTATTTGTCTACCCCCACTATGTCGCTTGTCGCAAATGAATCAGATTGAATAAACTACCCCACTCCTGGTACCAAAATGTGTGAGCTAGGGATTTTCAATATACCACCAGGACCACAATTAACGGGTTTAACTTTTTATAAGTTTATTCAATTTCTGATTTTTAAATAAAACTCTCTTTTTTTGTTATTCTCTTTTTCACTGTATGTGCACCGATTTACATTTGTTCCAAATAAATCACACAAAAACAAAAGGTTCAAAAACAAAAAAAGAAAACACAGAAATATCACTCAAAGAGTAATAATTTTGAGAATACACTTCACTTTCAAATCTCGTACTTCCCGATGGAAAATTTGCACAAAATCTGTTACCTCAATTTGTCAGTACACAAAAACTATGACCCAATTTGCAAAAAAAACAAATAAAACAAAATATAAAGACTACCGGGCTAAAAGAATGCACATATACTTCAGAACAATAAACCTTAATACCCCAAATACGGCAGTGGAAATACTATACACTAAATAGACAAAATAACATGAGTACATAATATTACCCACTAAATGCAACTAGAAAGTAAGAAAAGTATATCACTTACAGTATGATGAGCTTCCAGAAAATCATCCACACTCACTTCACAAAAGTTGCAATTCCCATCATGTTCTAAACTGTGCAAACAGTTACATTTCAAATCACATGAACTAATTAACAAGATTTAATGCATAACATTTGGTATAACATCCTAAATTAGTGGCTTACACCGCATGGTGTGACTTAAAATGGACATAAACATTGCACAAAATGAAATGAAACAACCATTTTAAATGAAACTATAAAATGCACATCTCCCTTAAGTATTTTATAAAATGTTATCAAGAAATATCACATTTACCTTAGGATTGTGTTCTAAAACATTGCAACTTTCCCGAGAGTGCATCTCTCTCGCTCTGCTTGCTGAGCACGTATCACAAACGTTTATTTACAAGAGCGCATGTGCACTTCCTCGTCTGCACCACACACACATACACACACACGAATACTTCCCCCTATCGCCAGCTTTACGAATTACAGGTGTATACTGTATATGCAAAATAAATGTTAAATACCATTTTCCACTTGGTTACATAACAAAAAGAAAAAAGCTTCCCGGGGATGGGTTGAGGATTACGAGACACGTGCAAACCCACCCGCCAGTACACAAACTTGACATAAACTCACACTTTTGGATGTGCATGCTGTGCATTTTATATAAGTTTGCATGTAGGTAAACACTGCTGTTTGTTTCACTCAGAAGGCATTAAGGAATGCAACATCTGTGACCTATGTGTACAGTATAACAAGTCACTTGCAGCTGCAAGAAAGCCATACAAGGTTTACACTGCAAAGAGGACTTACGTAGTATTTTGTCCTGTTTTCAGTACAAATATCAAAAAAATTCTTAAATCAATATGAATTTTCTTGATGAGTAAAATGACCTAAAAAAAGTAAAATTGTGATTAAAACAAGCAAAATAATATGTTAATGGGGTATGAATATGAATTGTATAATATGAAATATGAAAATGGCATGTATGGTCACCCTAGTGTATCTTGCCTGTGGCGCAAGATACTGGGATAAGCTGTAGCCTCTGTGGCCTGCAGAATATAATCAGGTTTAAAGAATTAATGAATGCTTCTTCAGTGATCAATAAATCCGTTTTTTATTATCTCTGAAATTAGCATGAGGGGGAAGTGTAGGGAAGGCTTCACCGATGGTAAAATAATGTTTTTATAATACTATGCCAGATGTGACCAATCCTTTTCTTGGAGATCTACTGTCCTGCAGAGTTTAGCTCCAACCCCAATCAAACACACCTGAACCTGGCACTCAAGCATTTCAGGGCCATAGATATGTATAATAAAGACTAGATGTGTTACGGCGGAGTTTCTAATGTCATTACCTGGGAGCCATCTTCCCTCAGACAGCTCGCTCACTTGTAGCATTGTGTTTAATGGTGCAGGTATCATAACTTGCTACATTTTCTACCGATTTTCAAACGGTTTGGTTTCTTACAACTGTTATTAAAGTGGCTATAATTCTGGATGCTTTAACATGTTTCATGAAAATTATTAATAAGTATGCATTGTTATAGGTACATCTCTGACGTTTAAAACAAACAAACTTTTTGATAATCGGTAAAAAATTTAGCAAGTTATGGTCATTTAAAAGTACATGCTCCATTAAAACACAATCCTATGAGTGAGCGAGCTGTCTGAGGTAAGATGGCCGCCATGTGCAGACGTCGACCTCCATTGACCAGCAGTGTGGGCGAGACATCTAGCCTTTATTATACATATCTATGTTCAGGGCTACCTAAAAATTTGAGTCAGGTGTGTTGAAGCTGGGTTGGAACTAAAATATGCAGGAGGGTAGAACTCCAGGAACAGGGTTGGTCACCCCCGCAATATTCAATGAATTGTTTTTTTTAACAGGAAAAATTGCCTTGGAATCTCATAAATGAACTGTTGAAATATTTTAATTAAAACAAAAAGTTTGAGAGTAAACTTGACCAAACCTTTCTAATTGCTCTCCATTTAATCTTCTTACAGTCTTGGAGAAACAACTGCGATACGACAGAGATCTCATCTTTGTGTTTTCTATCTCAGGAGTGTCTACCAAATGCAAAATGTTAATATCCATAGGACTGAATTTGCCAGCGAACAGTCACTGTTCATTTAGCAATCTTTCTCAATCAACAGATATTTTGACCTCAACTTTCTCTTCAGCACCTCTATGAAGGGGTCTACCACATGCTATATTTAAAGGATTATTCCACTTTCATGAAAAAAATCTGGATAATTTACTCACCCCATGTCATCAAAGATATTTATGTCTTTCTTTGTTCAGTCGAGAAGAAATTGTACTTTTTTGAGGAAAACATTCCAGGATTTTTTCCATATAGTGCACTTTAGTGGACCCCTTTAGTGGAATGCAGCTTCAAGGGCTCTAAACAAAACCAACTGAGGCATAAGGGTCTATCGAAACGTTCATCATTTTCACCCAAAAATATTATTTAAAATATATTTTAAATCATAACTTCTCGTCTTTCCTTAGCCGTGTGAGGCACCAGCTTGACCTTACATATGTAATCACACCGAAAGGTCACACATGACGTATGCAAAACTACTGCTCTAGTGCCTACAAGTGTGGAAAAAGAGTACCGTTCTGACATTGTTATATGTTGAATGATACTAATTAATGTCTTTGTGTCAGTTTATTGTTTCAAATGGTCTCCAAGTGTGTGTTTCACCTTTCAACCTGATTAAGAAATACATAAGGTTGGGCTGGCACGTCAAATGGCTAGTGCACGACGAGAAGTTGTGGTTTTAAAGTACATATTTTTGTGAAAGTGTAGTAACCCTTTAAGGAATGCGTGATACAGTACATTGCAATAATCTTCACTTAAATTTAATTAAAGTTTTACATACAGAATGTTGTCAACCCCATAGGCAGAGTTTGGAAAGGGCAACCTAAACCTTCAGCACATCCAAAGTATTGGCAGAGACATTTTTTTAGACTAATGCAGAATGGACTGGTTAGAGGCACTCCGGCTAGGTGCAAATTGAAGGCATGTTTTCACACACTGTTAGTGCTGCCTTTACTAAGCCTCTGAGCCATAGCAGGCTACATTCCCTCTGCACCTGATCTCAATTCCTGCTTATTAGTCGCACCGTTTGATTTTTCTTCCCATCCATTTTAAGCAGAGCGAAAGAATAAAGAGCAGTCACACCATGAGTTCTCACAGCACAAAAGACTGTTCTGTCTCCCTCAGGCTGTCAAAGGTACAGGTTGCCATGGGCTTTAGCTTAACCACAGTTGGGTACAGAGCTTAACCAACCCATTAAAATGATTTAATATGGCCATAAAAATGAGTGAATTTATTGTGTAGAGGCTCTAATTTGAGGGAGCTGGTGCACATTTAGCTATGATAAAAGACTGAAAGTTAAGTTACAGGACGTTATATGTTACACTTATATGGGTGGTTTCACGGACAAGGATTGGCTTAAGGCAGGACTAGGCCTTAGGGCCAATCCCATTTCTCTGTCTTACCCCTTCCCCTTCCCCTACCACTTCGTCTTACCCCTAGCCCTTGTCCCTCAAAACCAAGTGTTAAGCGCTAGGGGTGAAAATGTCACAGGTAGGGGTGGACCCAGATGTAAATAAGGTCACGCCCCTTTCTCCACCTCGAGGAGATTCCCAAAGCCACCCCAATGACCAGACACACAAGGTAAGCATAAAATTAAAATATCCTTTATTAAATTACTTAAAAATATTAAATAGGGAAGGGGACACGGGGGACTTAAAACAATGGCCACTCTAGGCTCTCCTCCGCCACCACTGTATCTTCACGCAGTCCGTTCTCCTCATGTTCATTTTCGTTTTCCGTTCTCTCCACAGGAGGCCACGGCTCTGCTGTTTACAGCTTTCTGGGTAGAAATCACGTTCACAGTCTGTTCTTCATTTATTCACTCTCGTTCTGCTCTCTCTCCACAGGTGGCCGCTAGGACACAAAGACACTGTTACTGAGACTTCGAGTATTTCTCACCGGCTCTGCTGTTTACAGCTTTCTGGGTAGGTATGGTTTCCCTCGTAGGTCAGCAGAGGGGCGAAGGTCACACACCACCTCACCGGGTCGAGCGCTGCCCTATCTCCACTGCCCGTAGGCCGATCGAATCCTGGACGGGGGCGCCCTTTTCGTAGAGACCACGGGGCGGCGGACCCTTTCGCCTCTGACTCTGCGACAAAACAGACACAGGTAAGCTCACACCACGAATGTTTCCAATGGTTTACTCACGGTCGCGGACAGCTCTTAGTCTGCGTCCCTTCGTACTCCAAACAGCACACTACTTATAGTAACAGTGATTTCTGTAGTCGTTGGCCTCTCCGTCCTCTGCCCAGTGGAAGGAAATGGATGATGCGGGGCTTCGTCTACAAGACACACAGCAGCCCACAGCAATATACACAGCACCACTCCAAACGTGAAAAGAATTTTAATACACAGTCTCACTCACCACACTATAAGTGCACCACAACAAAGGAAGCGCCCGGTGTCCTCCACTGCGCTTGGGCTACGATAAGGCGATGGGAAATACGACCACAATAAGTCTCGTTGCGGTGGCTGTTTGAAGTTATACTCCTAACGGCTCGCCCACCACACTCTTATAGGGGTAGGGCCGCCCTCCTTCTCCTGGAGGTTTCCAATAGTTACACAAGTTAACTTTTGCCAGTTACTCCACACAAAAAGGGTATACTCACGGCGAATAGCCTTTGTTTACGTTGTACCAGAAGGTAAATTTTCTTCCTGCTTTACTCCTTCAATATTGGTTAGAACAAAGTTCCTCCTTACCCATAGGATTTTCCTGTTTACTCCAGCAGGTCCACAATAAAGACTGCAACGAGAGAGAGAGAGAGAAACACAGACAGCCACCACATCCAAAAATGAGCACAGCTCCGTTTTCCAGCACACACTACACGCAGGCTTGACAGCACAATGCTCTCTTCGGGGTGCTCCTTTTCTCCACTCACGTATCGCCTTTCTTTCACCCCAGGCAGCTCCTGTCTTCTTTCCGCGCGCTTCGAGCGCAGCCCGGATCAACAGAGCCTGCGGGCTCTTCAAAAGGTACGTAGTTACCTCTCCTGCCCTAAGCAGAGGAGCTCTCCCCGTGTCAATCCCCCTCTCGTGCCCGAACTCCCGAACTGTGATCTAACTGTGCTTTATATACTCCTCTCTGTACTTCAGTCATCCAATTGCCCAGCGATCTCTTCAACTAGGCACAGCTGTGCCCAATCGGCTGATTACAGCCTCCGCGAATCTGCCGGATGTCCGGTGTTTCCGTTCTTCGGTCTGGGCGGAAACATCCGGGCGGAACCAAAGTTTCCCGACTTTTGGTTCCGCCCAAAAGATCGTCACCTTGTGACAAAAACATACCCCTATGAAATGAGACACCGCTTGGTTACGGTTACGTCATCATACATCGTCGTTTGCTGGCTGCAACGTCACCAGACGCGACAAATGTTGATCACAAACTTCCAAGATGCCGAGTGCAAGTGTAAGCGAAAGTGAATCAGCCGCCGAGTTTCTTCTGGCGTCCCTGTGTGATACAGGACGGTATACGTAAAGCACGTACCGATGTCTCCAAAGCAAGTAGTGTTATGCACTGATATCAAACGAAATTCGCTGCTAACGTTAATGGAATTTAGTTAAAAATGTAGACAAGCATGCAGTCCATTCATGGCTAGTTAGAGAAATACGGGAATGTTGTGCAAATCAGCAAATATGGGAATGTTGTGCAAATCAGCCACGTAACGTTAGCGTAGCAAACTAGCGAAATTTTAAAACATTTAAATTAAGAACATAATTCAAATATATATGAACAGGACTGTGTAGAACACAAAACAAGACGTTAGTAATTTTTAAATTAATTATTAAGCCGAAAATACTTACATTTATGGGACTCTCTGGACGCTCTGGCCGCCATTTTTGCCGGTTGCGCAGTGTATTCTGGGTACCCCTTGGTTTCAAGTAAGCTCGCGGAAATTCTTGGTTTTAAGGGGTATCTACCACTTGCCCTTAGCCCTACCCCTTGATCAAAACGAGAATTGGGATAGCCCTTACTCTCACGTGAACGTGCAAAACTAAGGGGTAGGGGTAAGGGGAAGGGGTAAGACAGAGAAATGGGATTGGCCCTTAGTTTAACTATGAAATATAACTAGTTTTAACAAACATGCCTTACTAAAAAACATTACTTGTGTGCATTTTGAGGCAAAACATGATGTATTTTAAGATATGTCAGTGCAAGTTGTTTTCAGTTTAGACAGCTCTTACATTTGTTTTAGTCTAGGTTTAGTCTTACTCAATAGACTAGAAAACTATATTGGCATCAGTGGTCAGGCGTTAGCATTATGATCGTATCTAACCAACTGCTATCTCTTTGTTTATGTAAATGAGGTTAAATATGGCTTACCGCAGGGATCAGTTCTAGGCCCTCTCCTGTTCTCGTTATATATGTTACCTCTAGGAGATATTATCAGGAAACATAACATAAGTTTTCACTGCTATACAGATGATACTCAGCTTTACATCTTCTCACATCCTAGCGAAACCCACCAGTTTTCTAAGCTGACTGTATTAGCCATATTAGTAACTGGATGGCAAATAACTTCCTTATGCTAAACTGCAATAAGACAGAGATATTTATTCAAAACAAAATATATCAGATTACAAGTTGCCCATAGATGGCTGCACCGTGCTGGCATCTTTCACAGTCAAGAACCTAGGTGTGATGTTCGACAGGAATTTATCTTTCGACAGTCATATTTCCATTGTCTGCCGCACAGCATTCTTCCATCTTAGAAATATCTAAAAAAATACGCCATATGCTGTCTGCATCAGATGTAGAGAAGCTTTTCCATGCTTTTATGACCTCTAGAATAGACTATTGTAACTTGTTACTCTGGGGGTGTCAAGCGAATCATGTAAACGAGCTTAAAACGCCGCTGCTAGAGTGCTTCCTCGATCTACACAGTATGACCACATAAGCCCAATTTTGGCATCTTTACACTGGTTACCATGTAAATATTGCATACATTAAAAAATATTGCTAATCACCTATAAAGCCTTAAATGGCCTAGCACCTTCGTATCTTCGTGAACTACTATCAGATACAATCCATCACGTACACTACGGTCGCACAATTCTGGTCACTTAATTATGCCTAGAGTATTTAAAGTATTTAAGTGTCTAAGGTGGTAGATCTTTTTTTCTACCTAGCCCCTAAGCTCTGGAATGATGTACGAAATTTTTTTCGAGAATCAGACAAAGTCGACTACTTTAAATCTAAACACATTTCTCTTTAACAAAGCATCCACGTAATTTGTAATATACTCATTAAGTTAACTTAAGTATAGTTTACTACACTTTTACCACAAAAACATAGTTCATTTTCGTAAGCGGGAACCGCTACCGCACTATCCTAAGAAACAGACATTCACAAAAAAAAAACTACTTTTGGAGTAACAGAACACAGAAGGTTATCCAGCCTACAACACAAAACCCATTAGCATTATGCTAATTCCTTTTCATAAACATAAGTCTTCAATTCCACACAATATGTATTGTATTTAATATTTTATTTAAACCAGGTTTATTTATTAATTAATTTGTTTATTTAAAGGACGTGTTAGTATTGACAAGTGCACAACAGGTATGCTTATTTCACACACAGGGATGCGCAGCAGCACAAAAACATATCAAATATTAAAAAAGAAAGAATTACAATGTAAAGATTATTACTATGTACATAAAGATAAAAATGTCATAATGGACAGTCATTGCATATCTTAAAATTACCTGTTTGCAGTAAGGGCGAATGTTGATCTGTTTCCTCTCTGGGGAAGACTGTATATAGTGAATTCGCCATGGTGCAAGCGCAACTGGCTGTTAAAGGGAATGGGAGATGAAACTCTAATTAGTTTATTGAACATTATGCCCAAAACACACCCATGAATCATTAAGGGAATAGATACAACCCTTCTGGACCATGCGCATTGCGCACTGATTGTTTTTCCGACGATAAACTAGCAAAAGTGGATTCAGACACGCCCCATCGTGCACCTGCACCATGGGCTTCAGAGCATGCACTTAGATAATTAAAATAGGGCCCATAATCTCATTTCTCTATACTCCCTGCAGTATCACCATGTTAGACCCAGCGAGCATGAGTGCAGATCTAAACAGATTGAATGTGCAGAGTGAATTTGTGAAAAGGTTAGCACCTCCAGTAACAAGCCAACTAATTGAGCTGCATTCTCTGAGGTGCCGGGAAAAAGGTTAAACTCCATCTGTTGACTGTGAGATACTGAGAATGCACCAAATACAAACACCAAATACAAACAGCAACCTGTTCAGAAGCTCTTGGGGGTTTGAAAAGGGGATCCACACTTCCACACAGTCCTGGCTTTTACTTTGATCAAATAGCAGTCCTTTACCATGACATGACTTTTTACTCCAAATACCTTTTTTAAATGATTGAATAGGTCTTTTCTATTACTTAATGTAAACATCAAAATCAAACTCAAAAATTAAAAGATTTTGTTTTAAATATATGTGATGTTTCCCAGAATATTTATTAAATTATTTGTTAAATGTATTAAAAACACACCCAATTAGCGCTATATGCTCACACAACCCAGTCTCACCCCATTTCTTCAATATTTGACGACACTTGACCATTCGTCAATATGTGACGCGGAGGGTATACCTTTTGACGAACTGGGGACTTCAATACTATTACGTCCGTTGCATTCTCTTCTCCTATTTTCTTACCAATTTCGCGTCGGTTTAGGGTTAGATTTACATAATGACATCCCTACCCAAACCTAACTCTAACCCCAACGCCAGGTGACAACTGTTTCTAACCCCAACGCCAGGTGACAACTGTTTAATTTCGCGTACACTGTTTAATTTCGCGTACACGGTTTAATTTTGCGTAATCTAACCCTAAACCGACGCAAAATTGGTAAGAAAATAGGAGAAGAGAATGCAACGGACGTAATAGTATTGAAGTCCCCAGTTCGTCAAAAAATGACGCGAAAGGTATACCCTCCGCGTCACATATTGACGAATGGTCAAGTGTCGTCAAATATTGACGAAATGGGGTGAGACTGTGTTAGCTCACAAGGTTTGCGAAAAGTAAACGCTACAGGCTAAAACACTCAAGACGACAGAATGAAGTGTGCAAAGAAAAGTATAGCGTGTGGGACTTTTTCACCAAAAAGAATGACACAGATGTAAGTTGCAACTTGTGTGATACAATGCTTAAATATAGTAGTAGCACACCATCTATGATGTATCACCTGAAAACGCGACACCCGCAAGCCTCTTCAGGTGAGGAAGGTAGCCAAAGCAAACCTACCATGTCATCTATGCTAGCTGGTTATTACCCAGACATTATTACCCAAAAGATATGCCGAATGATTGAACAGGACATGCTGCCCCTTGACTTTGTAAACGGTGAGGGCTTTCTGGAGATTCTGCAATTCCTAACCCAACTACACAATCCCTTCTCGACAGACCATATCCACACGCATTGAAGAGCGTTTTGTCAAGAAAAAGGTTGAGCTCAAAGCGCGCCTGTATGGTGTCAGATGTGAAGCCATCAGGACGGACTGCTGGACGCACCAACCACAGAGAGTTATGTGACAGTCACCTGCCACTGGATTGACAAGGTCTGGCAGGTTAAATCAGCAGTACTCCTCACAAAAAGTATGCCAGGCAGACACCGACAACCTGCCTGCAACACGAAACGGTAGATGACTGGGGTATGACAGGGAAAGTGGTCGCATGTGTCCACGACAACGCGAGCAACATAGTGGCTGCCCAAATTCCTGAAAGGGTGGACTGGGTATCAGTTGCGTCTTTCACCCATACACTACAACTGGCGATCAATGATTTATTTAAGCTGTTTGTATAAAGTTCTATCTGCAGCCGGCAAACTAGTTGGCCATTTGAATTACAGCACTGTAGCTTGCAAGCACTCCAGGACAAACAAAAACAGATGCAGCTGCCCAAACACAAGCTCATCCAGTCCTGCAAAACTAGATGGAATTCGGTGTCCGACATGTTCGAGAGGCTTCTCGAACAGGGATGGGCAGTGACAGCCGTCTTGTGTTTTAAAGAGTGAAGCGCATAAAGTACATTCACATGTGTGCCATTGTTAATGCTTCTCATTTACTTTGAATGGGTGACGTCATGTATTGCTAAACTGAACTGTAAATCCGTCGGCTTCACATCACTGCTGTTGCTCACGGCAGAAGTTGAACATTTCTCAACTTTTAAAGCACCAATGTGTGCGTCAGCCAGTCAGATCGCTTATGCAAAAAAACTAGTGCAGAGCCAGCCAATTATGTTTATGCAAAACTGTAGAACAGAGGAGCATGTGTTGTGGCAACTGTGATTGGCTGTTGGCCACGCTTCAAACATGCCCTCTGTCAAGCGTTAACGCTGGGACCTCGTGTGAAAGCACCATTAAACTGACCCTAAAGTTTACCCTACACCAGGGGTAGGCAACATCGTTCCTGGAGTGCCGATGTCCTGCAGAGTTTAGCTCCAGCTCAAGCACACCTTAACAAGCTAATCAAGGTCTAAGAGTCACGGAAAACTACAGGCAGGCAAGGTTTATCAGGGTTGGAGCTAAAATCTGCAGGACATCGCCACTCCAGGACCAACATTGCCTACCCCTGCCCTACACCCATGAACTCTCCTATATTGAAGCTAAATGTTTAATTCCTTATTTATAGAATAAAATTAACTGAATTCTGTTCAGTTGGCAAACTGCCTTCCTGTTTGTTGCCCTCATTTATAATCGAGTCAAGTGTAGAGTCAAGTCTTGTTGAGTCTTCCGTTCTTTCCTCAGTAATCATCATAATACTCTCTTGGGGTTTTTGGGTCTTTTGGTTTTAAGCCTGTGTTGTGTTTTAATTTTTGTTGCTCTGCACTCGATTTTATCCCTTAAACCTGACAACCAGTAAATGCTTCGTGTGACCATGTGCAAGCCAAACAAATTCGTACTAATTGCTTTAAAATTATTTATTATTGTGGCAAGATGGATAATATCGGGAATTTGACACATTCTTTATAAAATGTATAACGATACAACAATCAATGAAATACATCACTTTCTGACTATGCCACCTTGGGAATCTCGCCCCATTAATTATTAGAAAAGCACACATAAGGGCATGCACAGGTTCAAATAACCACAAGAGACAGAGACATAGTCAGGAGCTAGGGCCGGGGTTACTGTGAAACAATACTAGGAGTGTATTTGCATGCTAAGGCTAACATTGTTCCCTTTATATAAATTACTTTGAGCTGCACTTACATGTTAGATTTGTAACATTTGGGGCTCTATCTTGCACCCAGCGCAATTGACTTTGTCAGTGACGCATGTATCATTCGTATTTTGCACCGGCGCACAGCGGGTTTTTCCCGTCACAGAAGCACGTCGGCAAATTAGGGAATGAACTTGCGCTCCCTGGGTGGTTCAGCGCAAAAAAAAAGGCGTGTTCCGGCGCAAACCATCCCTGATGCTATTTTGCAGTTTCAAAAAACAATTGCGCCACTGACCAGAAAAAAAAAGTTTAAAGTCAGTGTCGCGTTGGGCGTTCTTCATTATGATATTTTAAGGGCGCATGCTTGACCATAATGTATAGCGTGCACAACGCGCATACACTTTGCTTATCTAATCTACACAGATGCAACAGTTATTTTTGCAAATCATAAATTGTTACACTTAAAAATATTAATACACGAAATAAGCAAATAACGATTAAAATATTTTCATAACTTTGTTGTGTGGCTGTATTACGTTTGTTTTATGTAAATAATAATTAAAATGTTTTCATAAGAAACCTTAATGTATATGAACTTGATTTGTAAGAGTACTTTGGGGTTGGACCTTGCTTGCGTTTCTTGGGTCCGATTTCAAAGCCCCCAAACCCTTTCAGCGGTGAGGGTGGACGCAGCGATGTCCTCTGCTGGCGTCTGTGTAGAGGCAGATCCACCTCCCGTTACACGGCGTGCCCGATTTATGCTGGCGCAACGATGGGGATGCCAGCTGATGAGACAATTGTGGCTATTTCCTCTCACGCCTGTTTAACCTACGCTGATTTGGGCGGGTTTCCTATCCCCATACAAAACAACTTCTCTGTCTTTGACGTGGGTCTCCTCGGCTGTGAACCGCTCCTGGCGTACGCCTGGTAAATCCGTCATAATAATAGCAACCCGCCATGGAACTTGCGCCCTTGCGTTTAAAGGGAATGTTGGATGGCGTTCTGATTGGTTTATTTGACGTTACGCCCAAACCACACCTATGAATAATGAACCTACTTCAGACCAACCTCTTATTGATTTGCGCCCGGCGTAAGAGTTATTTCTCACGCCGGGAAAATAGCAACAGCGCCCAAGATCCGCCCACAAACTCACTTGCGCGTTGCGCTTCGCACTTGCGTTTCAGATCGTTAAAATAGGGCCCTTGGATGCCAGTGTAGGTTGCAAAGCCACGACCATTATTAATAATGCAACATCCGGCATTGCTGAGAAAGATGAGACATATAAAGACGTAAGACTTGACTATGTAGCGCTCTCTAGTGCATAGAAAAGCAAACTGGTTCTTAGATGGCTCGCCAAAGGTCGAACCAAGGTCAAAGGAGCAATCGCACTAGCTACTGTATGAACTAGCACCCTGTTCTTGATGGTGGAAAGGGGATGCGAGTGTCTTGAAAGAACCATTGATTTCTTAAAGGGGACATTCCATGAAAATCAGACTTTTTCCATGTTTAAGTGCTATAATCGGGTCCCCAGTGCTTCTACCAACCCAGAAAACATGAAAAATAGCAACCCTGTAACTTTGTTTTGGTAAGGCTCTCTCTGCAAGCATGTGAATATATACTGAAGGTCATTCGGATTTCGTTGCCCCCATGACGTAGGAAGGGGCTCTTATTATAATGATACCGCCCCTTCATCTGTGCTATCCAACCATGACGAGTGCGAGAGACAGAGAGAAAGAATGACTGACAGCACAACGCATTTGTATTCCCGCAAAAACACAAACAGTAGCCTACAATCTTATTACTTGTAGTTTTAATGGTCTTTCTAAAGGTTGAAGATGAGGTTTAACATTACCTTAGTGCAAGAGAGAGAGCGAGTGAGTGAGCGAACGAGAGAGAGAGAGAGAGAGAGAGAGAGAAACGAGAGAGAGAGAGAGCAACGTGACGGTTCACTTTCATCAATACAAGTATGTTATTTAATATGTTTTTCTGAAGTTTATATGAATGAACACGAGGATTAATGCACTGCACGAGACAGAGTGAGAGAACAACGCGTATTCACTATCATACACAATAAGCATAAATATGTTGTTTAACTCTTTCACCGCCATTGACGAGATATCTCGTCAATTAAGAGAAAACGCTTCCCTGCCAATGACGAGATTTTCCGTCTTTCCGCAATACCGCTATTATCCTTCCGCAACTTCTTAAACCCGGAAGTATTGCCCTATGGCAAGCGGCTGCATGTCCGTGTCTGTTTTAAAGATCGCTCTGAATGGGATCTCTATGAAAAGTCCATCACAAAAATTTAATTATCTCTGCTTTTTGCTCAAAATGTGGTGTTTTTGCAGAAACCTACCCATATTCAAAAGCTGATTACAAAAGAACCACTGAAGGTAGGATGAAACGTTTTTTTTTTTTTTTTTTTTTGAAAGCAGAGGGTCTGTTCTTTCATTTGGTATATTGTTTATATATTTAAAGAAGAACATTTTCTGGAAGGCATTAAACTTTGGGGAAAATCATGAAAAACGCTGGCGCTGGCTGGCAACGTTTTTAAAAAACGCTGGCGGTGAAAGAGTTAATGTTTCTCTGAAGTTTCAAATGAATACGAGGAGTCAAAAGACAGAGAGTGAGAGACTGACAGAAACGCGAATGTGTTCAATATGTGTACAGCATGAGACCTAAAAGTCTTTATTTTTATTCCACAATGTTCCCCATCTGCTGATAAACATGTATTTAGTATGCATAAAACAGATGATTGACTTTTTAAACTTGTTCAAATATATATTGTGTCACCAGGTGACTAGGGTAGGGCGGGAACCAAAAGTGGCGGAGAAAGGTTCCGTGAAGATGGTTTCCGCCCAGACCCGATTTTAAGAGCACCATTTCGCTTCCTGGTCTCCCTAGCGACACAGATGATGGACAAACGAGCAACAGGTGTGACCAATCAAGCTGAGTACTCATGATTGGAGGATGGAACAGAGACAACGGACATAAAAAGGCCCAAAGAAGCCTAAAGAAAAAAAAGTCGTTTCGGGCACGAGTTGCTGCACTGCCTAGGGCAGAACCGATCACACGCTCCGTCCTTAGAGGAGCCGGAGGGCGCCGTTGATCCACTGAAGTGCTTATGGCACATGGAAAGAGTGCGGCAGCCAAGAAAGGCGAAAAGGACGGAGCGGTGGATTTTAAAGGAACATTGCACCGGAACGTGCTTGTGGTGTACTTTGTATACGCTGTGTTGCTGCTTTGCAGACGGACTATGCTGGCTTGATCGTTTCCCTGGGGAAGAGAGAAAGGCACAGTCAGCTAGCGAAGGAATACTGGGAGACTTCATTCGTGAGAGAGCGGACACAGAGCATTCAACAGTGCAGATATTAGAAGTCATTGACAACGAAGAGTGAGTCACAGCTGTAATACTTATCTGTATATTACTTGGAAGAGGAGTTGCTGGGTGTGTGTTTGCCTTGTGTTTGAGGTCCCTGGCCCCACTGGAGAGGGGAGCGTGGGCGAGCCGCGGGGGGACCGGAAGCACGGACGAAGCAATTGGTAGGAAGCACCGTTCTCCAATCGAGCAGTGGCCCTGTGGAAAAAAGGAAGCGCAGGTGAGCCAGAGGAGTGATAAACAACACGCCGGGCCTGTGAATAACACACATCTCACTCTCATCGGTGGTCTAGCTATCGCCCAACTATCCTCTCGAGGGAGTCGTAGCCAGGTGGCGAGGGCGATCTAAAAACCACGTGAAGTTGTATAAGAGTGCTGTGGGCGAGTTTCACTGATTGATGGTGTTTACGTTTTACTTGCTGTGTGTATGCTGTGCTTGTAGCGCCCAAACTGCCTAGCCTCGGATGAGTCGCGAGACGACGACATCTGTTGTGGCCTGGGTCCTACGGAGAGTGAGAAAAATTAAGCCCTGTGCCCCGGGTGTGTCAACGAGAGCGTCGCTCCTCCAAAGGGCAGACAGTGGTGAAACCCAGTGAGTAACGTAGGAAGTGTACCGTGCGGATTGAGGGTCATAGCTGTGTGTGTACTGACCTTTCCAACAGAAGCTCGTGGTGTGCGGGGCCCCGACGAAAGTTCGCCCCAACTCGTGACCCCGGCCGTGGAAGTAGGAGGGGGAGTTCGGGAAGCGTTCGGCTCCGTGCCACTGAGCCCATTAGTCCCTACAACGCCCGGACAGCTTGAGTGGATGGGCGAAGGATCACGGTGCACTGACGCTGTGGCGAAAGTCCACTGTCTGCGAGCGGACGAAGACCCTCAGTACTGTGAGTAACATACTCTGGAAGTGAAGTTAATCTGTGCTTATAGCAAATACTTACCTGTGTTCTAACGAAGGCTCTGTGTGAACGAAGGTCCCCCGTGCTGTGAGTAATGTATCCTGTGAAGTGAAATTAATCTGTGCATATAGCAATTACTACCTGTGTCCCAGCGAAGGCTCTGTGTGTGTGAACGAAGATCCCCAGTGCTGTGAGTAACGTATCCGGTGAAGTGAAATTAATCTGTGCTTATAGCAATTACTACCTGTGTCCCAGCGAAGGCTCTGTGTGTGTGAACGAAGATCCCCAGTGCTGTGAGTAACGTATCCGGTGAAGTGAAATTAATCTGTGCTTATAGCAATTACTACCTGTGTCCCAGCGAAGGCTCTGTGTGTGTGAACGAAGATCCCCAGTGCTGTGAGTAACGTATCCTGTGAAGTGAAATTAATCTGTGCTTATAGCAATTACTTACTGAGTCCCAGCGAAGGCTCTGTGGGTGAGAACGAAGATCCCCAGTACTGTGAGTAACGCATCCTGTGAAGTGAAATTAATCTGTGCTTATAGCAAATATTTACCTGTGTTCCAGCGAAGGCACTGTGTGTGAGAACGAAGATCCCCAGTGCTGTGAGTAACGCATCCCGTGAAGTGAAATGAATCTGTGCTATAGCAACCACTTACCTGTGTCTCGACGAAGGCTCCGTGTGAAGCAAAGGTCCCCAGTCCCTGTCCCAAGTGGCCCTGGAGGCGAGAAGAAGACCTTAGTTTTAAATTGCCCTTTCCCCTCTCCCCCTTTCCCTTTTCCTTTTTTTAAATATTTAATAAAGTTTATTTTAAACGTAGTCTACTCGTCTGTCTGGTCATTGGGGTGGTCTTGGGAACCTCCTCGAGGTGGAAGAGTTGAGAGGGGCGTGACCTTTAAGTATTCGGGTACGCCCCCGGCCGTGACAATTGCTTACTAACTTCTTTCATGAGAGAATATCTCCCTGATGCTCTGTCTTGACTACAGCGCGAGCGCATGAGACTCCGCCCGGCTGAGCAGCTCATTTGGATTTAAAGGGATACACACACAAACAATGCATTTTTGCTCAGACCCATAAAGTGCCTATTTTTACATGCCACAATTATGGTATTTTGAGTTAAAACTTCACATATGTACTTTGGGGATATCAAAGATTTATTTTAATATCTTTAAAAAATCTTGTGAAATGTCCCCTTTAATGGATGTTAAAGGTTTTTATGGAAAGCACCTTTATTTTTAAGAGTGTAAAAATAGTTGTGGAAAGTATATGCTTAATAACTGTTATAATTATTTGGAAATGTTCCTCCCCTGTTGGGGGGGTACCTGGACCCAAAAAGTTTGAGAACCCCTGCTTTACTAGACTGTACTGATGATATTAAAAAGTGTTTAACCAATAAAAATTACTTAATAACCAATGATAAGACATAAATGATTATCATTTCATAATGATTTTGATTAAAAACAAAAGAATGAACGGCTTAGTTTGCAAGTTGGATAGCAGTGCACAATTTACCTGCCAGTGCTACAAAACATTTACATTAATTAGACATGCCAACTTTATGAAGAAAAAGAAGCAGCAGAAACATTAAAAAATGGTATGGCAACTGCTAATAAAGAATTTAGATGAAAGGAAACGTTTGGCAGTTTGTATAGATGATGCTGTTATTTGGAGTGCACAGTACAGCTCTCTCTCTCTCTCTCTCTCTCTCTCTCTCTCTCTCTCTCTCTCTCTCTCTCTCTCTCTCTCTCTCTCTCTCTCTCTCTCTCTCTCTCTCTCTCTCTCTCTCTCTCTCTCTGTGCAAGTGATAGCCAGATATGTTTAACAGGTGAAAAAAATCTGCAAGATTTAAGAGCAGCTCTTCTGTAAAAAGCAACAACTTCATGAATTGCAAAATCAACTAGATGAGCAATAGCTGAAGTTTACCCAGCCCCAGACAGTGAGATCAGTTCCCAGTGCAGTATCAGTGGTGTGTAGATTGCTGAAAGTCTTTAGAGATGTCCTGAAACAAATGGCTGCTTCCAATAGTCAGGACTCAGAGAAAGCCAAAGGGTTATTGATTGCCGTTCGAAAATTCAACTTTGTGTCCCTGTGTGACATGATGAAGAATGTGTTTGCACATATAATCTTTCTTTTTAAGGATTTTCAAGAGAGGACTTGGACTTCTCCACAGTCCAACCTATGACCTGGGGTATCAAAGAAGCTAGCGTTGCCACCCGTCCTGGTTTTCCCAGGAAAATTTATATTCTTTCCCAGGACACGAATTGTCCCGGTTTTTTGTGAAAATGATCTTTTAAAGCAGAATTTCCTGGTTTCAAATTAAAGCGTTTCCTTCCACTGTTTCTGTGTTCATCCAATCCTGTGTCTGTAACCGGGTAAAATAGAACAGGTAACACAGTGGATTGGCCAGGCGTTTACTTTTATTTGATTGGAAGCTCAATTTATCGCCTAGCAACTACCTATGCTGTCGGTTGGTCGCACGCGTCGCATCCACAGATTCCACACACACATCCTGGATGAAATAGTTTGAGTTAAGTTGCTAGTCAGCTTTTAAAACGATCAATGGGGTTGGTCAAAGCTGAACTTCAAGTTAGATTAAACTTAAAGGGGTGGTTTCCCGGACAGGGATTAGCTTAATCCAGGACTAGGCTTTAGTTTAATTAGGAAATATAATTAGTTTTAACATCAATGCCTTAATAAAAACATTACCTGTGTGCATTTTGAGGCAAAACAAAGGGAACTGGTGTATTTTAAGATATGTCAGTTCAAGTTGTTTTCAGTTTGGACAGCTCTTAAAAATGTTTTAGTCTAGGACTAGTCTAACTGTTAACATAGTATATTTGCAAATATTAGTTGATTCCCCTCCAAAAAACAAATCAAAAATAAATTTCATCTGAGTGTCCCGGTTTTTCACAAATCAAAGGTGGCAACCCTAAAAGAAGCACTGAGACAATTAATTGCCCACCCTGCACCCTGGTCCTGCAGAACAAGAATACTTCTGATGTCTTGAGGGAAAGATATTTAAAAAAGACAAACTTTTGACAGCATGAAGAGCCTATATGTTGGATCTTTGATTGATGAAATATACAGAAGATTCCCTGCTGACACAATCAATTATTGCCAAAGAAGGCTATCATTGCTAAACAATCATCAGATAATTTTAGTCTGTACGGTGTATACAAATTGACAATCTTCAGAAATTCTTCTCAGCTACTGTGAATGGCTGGAAGCTCATCAGTAGTTCAGAGTGCTGAAGCAAGGCATGTGATTCATATACTTCATTGTCCTTTCAGCAGTTTGCAAAAACTGTGTTAACATAGGTGTCATGAGATGATGTCATTAATTAATTTGTTGTACTGTATAATTAAGTCCTTAAACTAAAGTTGATTATAGCAATTCATGACAATCATTTTAATAGCCCATATTGTTTTAAAGGAACTGTGAGAACCCATTATCTATATATTATTATAATCAGACATGATTCTCCAACAAATATATGACACCATCAAACGTAGCAAACATTCTAACAACGTTGTAACATTATGATCAAAAGGGTGATGTTTCTATGTTGTGTGGTGAAGGTTGCCACAGTGTTGTCTGTCACAATGTTGCCTTTAACCAGTATTAAGGGCCATTGCTTCAGATTGTGCATATGTTGTATAGACAACCAGCAAATGACATAAGCAAAAAAAAAGCCTTTTAATTTTTAATGACTTTTGGCCATTAGAGGAAAGTCGCACTGATTCATTAAGTGAGGATTTGTGATTATTGCTGCAAATTTCTGGCAGCAAAATAGTTAATTATACTGAATTAATACTTTTTAATTAGCTGACAATGTAGTCATGATATAAAAAAAAACGTGTTTTAAATCATGTTTTTTTATCATTAATAATTAACTCAACTACAGCTGAAATGCTAAGAAAATGGTCTTAAATGTATGAAAGTGTAACTCATTCCCCGGCAGCCATTTTTTGAAAGGTTGCCCACTGGCATTTTTTATGATTTTCACAAAAGTTTCACAAAATGCCTTCCAGAAAAAAAATCTTATAAAATATATAAACATACAAAATATATCAAATAAAAGAACATACCCCCTGCTTTCAAACAAACAAAAACAGAAAAAACACCTTTTATCCTATCCATATTTTGTTCTTAGTTTATAAGCTCTTAAATATGTTATTTTTTTCTTCAAAAATAATTTTTTTTAGCAGAAAGCTGAAATAATTGCAATTTTGTGAAGGAATTTTGTTAAAGATCAGATTCAGAACGATTACCAAAACCTATAGAGTTTAACTCTTTTCCCGCCATTGACGAGATAGCTCGTCAATTAAAAAAAAAGTTCCCTGCCAATGACGAGAATTTCCGGCTTTCCGCAATACCGCTATTATCCACCACTTCCGCAACTTGTACAACCCGGACATAGCGCCTCACGTTTAAGAGAAAGAACTCTGTGTATTGTTTTAAAGATCGCTCTGCATCCGATCTCTATCAAAAGTCCTTCACAAAAATGGAATTATCTCAGCTTTTCTGTCCAGTTCCCTTTATACTGTATGTGCATCCTTTGGGATTTATTTTTATTTAGGATGAAGTGTCATTTCAAGTTTATGCTAATATCATCCAAATTAATTTCCCCATAAAGCAAAGCACAATGAGAAAGGTTTAGGTTTCCTAGGTTTTGTCTGATATCAAAATCTTTTTATCTTAATGGGAATAAAACATAAGGTTTTGTGTTTGGGCCTTCAGGCATTTGAGGCCTCTCTGATAGGGTGATTTGCTTCTTATATATCTTCTGGGAAAAACTTGGGTGTCATGTTGATTCTTCACTTAAATTTGATAAACAGATAGGTGCTGTTGTCAAATCCAACTCTATTCAAATTAGATTGCAATGTAAAGCTAAAAGAGTTTGAGAGAGTGTTACATGCATTTGTGTTATCCCGACTTGACTATTAGAATTTTCTCATTCTATCTCTTGCCCTGCACACGATTACACAGTGGGACTGTTTTCCTTAATATGGCAGGCTATTTCATTGCCAATTGTTTCATCAAACTAAGTCATTAATCGGTTATCCTATTCCATTAATCTCATCTGTTTTGTTTGTTCCTTGACGTCTCACGTTGAAACGCTAATGTTAGTATATTAGTGATTCAGTGCATGTAATACTAATACATATACATGTATAATACAAGTTTTCAAGTTCACTCACATTTGCTAGTTGAAAAAAGTTATTTCTCAATTAATCAAATCAACATTTTCAGTTGAAGTTTAAACATAGACATTTACCTTAATAGAAACAAGGCTTCCTTCCTGAGACTGCACTTTTATTATATGTTGAACTCTTTATTTTGGACCAGTGCCTTCATCCATGTGGTCATCTGAATAGCCTGGGTATTCAGCCTTGTTACTATTCAGCTAATGGCTGTTCTTTACAAGAAAGTTCAAATCTCTTAATAATTGACTCTAAATGAACTTGCATTGATTAGAGAATGACTTGTGTGAGACAATATTAATGAGAACACAACTGCTTAATAACAATTCACAGGGCTCTCAAGTTTTACCAAAAGTTTGGAGTGAGATTACATCTGTTAGGGGAGGGGTACCTACTGTTTTGTAAACAAGTCGTTAATGAGTCCCATTCACTTCCATAGTATTCTTTTTTTCTTACTATGGAAGTGAATTGGGCTCATTAAAGGTTTGGTTACAAACAATCGTCAAAATATCTTCCTTTGTGTAAAATATCTTCCAATTTTTTTGTAACATGTAAGTGTCACAGGTCGGAGCGGACCACAGACTTTGTGAGTCACCCCAATGACCAGACACACGAGATAAGTAAAAGATGAAACAACTTTATTAAATTATTTAAAATCAGTTTGGGGAAGGGGAAAGGGAGTCTAAAATAATCCTCTCTCTCTCCTCCAGGAGAAGACAGGGGCTCGGAGAAGGTAAGGGGGGGGGGATCTAGCCCACAAGGGTAAGGGCCTGCAGGGAAAGGACAGGACGGAGCTCCTTCGTCACTGTACACACCTCCTGCATTGCTGTTGTTCCCGTGGCGCCCTTCTCTTTTCCTGAAGGCAGATCAAAACACACAATCAATATGGGGGAAGACAGAGAGCAACTACCTGGGCCGGGCTGCGATGTATCTTCTCAGGCCCGGCTCCTCTACTCCAATGGCTCCTGTGAGTGCAAGTGAGTGACAGAGGTAAGTTAGCTGGGACTTAGCGTAGTAGGTGAATCGTAAATGGCCTTACGGATTCTTCACCCCGGATTTACGAGGCGCACAAGGTAAGTATAACCTGGGCTCAACGTGTAGGTAGGTATCAATACAGTCACGGGCTCTGGCTTTGGGCTTACGAGTTTCACAAGATGGATGTAGCTTTAGTCCAACGTGTAGGTAAGTATCAACAACTTTCACAAGCTCTGTACTCGGGGCTTACGAGTTTCACAGGATGGGTATAGCTTTAGCTCAACGTGTAGGTAAGTATCTTCTTCATTCACAGGCTCTGTACTTGGGGCTTACGACTTTCACAAGGTGGGTATAGCTTTAGCTCGATGTGAAGGTAAATATCAATAACATTGAAAAAAACATCCGTCACCTCTTGGCTTCGTTCAAGAGCGAGGAGAGAGGGAGTTTTTACCGGCGTCCGGCTGTGGCTTGTGGGGCCAAGTCTGGCCAATGGCACCTCAGTGGTCGAATTCAGGTAAAACAGCTAACGCACATTCGTCCTCCTGGACTAACACGTCCTCTTCCCTTCCTCCTGTAAACAGGCGAAGATCTAGACAATGGGGTGGACGGCGCAGCTCACACCGCCGCCCACAAAGTAGACACACAGCAATCAAGTTTTCATACAACACTCCCAACGTCCCCTCTGACGATATGATTTTTCCCACAATGTTCTCACAGTACCTCACTCGACGTCCACAATCTACTTCCTCTGGACTGGGGTTGTAGCGGGCAGTTATAAGATTTGTGATCACCGTCTCAGCAGCTCACACTCGTTTCCACAGAGACCTTCTTGACCTGGGGCAAGTACAGATGACAAGAGACACGGCACAACACTGCAAATACTCAGGTGCACACACGTCAAAGACAGACTCACACACTGCATGACACACACTTCAGTGATTAATAAGGTCCGTACTCTTCACCTTGCCAAGATCCGCCCTGAAGGAGACTTGAGTTCACTGGACCGAACGATGACCTACCCAGGCGTAGTAGCTCGCAACACAACACCAGCTCGTCAACATACACGGTGGGGCCGCTAAACAGCAGATAACACTCCAAAACTGTTACTTGTATCCGTCGTAAAGGATATCTTTGCTCTGTACTCACTATATCCGTGTCGTTCACCTTTCTTCCTCTCTGTTTCTCTCTCCTTAGATGACTCACCGGATGCCCAGCAGTATTGTTGCTTCGCCCAGACCTTCAATGCAGCACACACACTTGGTAAGTATAACTTTCTCCAATTTTGCTTTTCTCACCCCTGTTTAGGATCTTTGTTCTCCTATCCTTTCGTTCGCATAGCGAATCCACAAAGACTTCAGCCTGTATTCTCCCACACTCGTGTTCCAACCCTCCGCTTTGCTCGCAGCGTTTCTTCCCAAACACAACAACACCAAATCCTCCCTTTCATCCTTACGGCCCGCACTCTTTCCGCTTGCTTCCAAGCAATCGCCGGATCAACGGGGCCTGCAGACTCTTCATGGGCGCTTGCGTTTGTTACTTCGCCCTTGACGAAAGTGAGTTCGCCCGAAAGTCAGCCGCACCTTCCTGTGTTTTTGATGCCCTTTTTATGTCTCTCTCCTTCACTGCATAGGAAATCGCCACGTTGGTTTTCTCACCTGTTGCTAATAAAGCCCCGTTTGTGTTGCCATAGAGATCCAGGAAGTAGTCGTGTTTGTAAAATTCGGTCCGGGCGGAACCTCTCTTCTCCATTTCAGTTCCGCCCTATAAAGTCACTCTGTGACATAAGTATTTTTTTTATCATATTTTTTTCCGTTTCCGAGTTGGGTGTGTAAGATACCAAAACCAATGCTATGTCATATTAATCAGTGTCTTGTTGACTAAAACAGCATAATTTTGAAACGCTGTGTTACAACTAACCCCTCAGCACTTACGAAATGAAAACCACTAACATTAGCGTAATTCTTGCCGTTGTTTTAAATAGGCTACACACAAATAATTACTGGCTGCCAACAAAATAAATGGGCCTGTCTTATAAAAAATTGTGTGCCAAAGTTATTTTTGTTCATATCTTTATGATATCATATCATTTTGATTGAATAAGGTCACGTCGAAGATTGAAATCATAAATCATTGCTAAAATCAGACTTGGATTTTCATTATCTCGGAATTTGATTTTGAGACTGTCAAACTCAAATATTTTTTTAATGATTGAACCACAACTAAAAAGCTCTCCCCTACATGAAAAAAGACCACTTTAAGTAGATTATGGAATTGTACTTTTTTTTACTTGTACACATACAGTATTGCAGAACATTAAATGATGAAAGGGCAAAAATAATGAAATGCAATTAATGCTATTACATTAATTTCAGGAAGCCTCTAGAACTTTCCCTAGTTTTCAAGCTTCTGGTTCAAAGCTGTTGGAGAGTTTTTGACTGAATCAATAATAATTTAGTAGGAATTTGGCTTTATTATCAAAATTAGCTCTCATTGTCTTTGATCAAAGGCAAGTGATTTCATCCAGGAATCATAAAATCAAAATGCTTAAAAAGGGGGTTATATTTACCGCATTCATCAGATCTTGCTCATCCAACTTCCTCTCCGTTAAATCCATGATAACTTAATTTAGCCAGAAACAACACATTCTCCTTTCTTTCTGCTTGCCTGGTAGGATGCATTAATAGGTGTGTTCGACTTCATGCGGCGCTGCAAGAAACTTTCAAGATTTCTCGTGGTACTCTGCTTTTCGGCTCTTGCTGCGCTGGGTAAAGTTAAGCACACTTAAAAAACTTGAAGCAGCTGAACAAGACAGAACTGCCCTGCGTATGCCTGCTCCTCGTCCATTAATTATATATAAAAAGACAATTTATCTTTTACTTCTCAGCGTGAGAAAAACAAGGTGTGTCGTGTGAGCCTGTGAGCTGACTGAAATGCGTGTGTCTCACAGTGAATGCGTGAGACTTAAGAGCCCTGAATTCTTTAAAAGCATTGAGTGCGTTTACATGCACAGAATAAGCGGATAACTATTAAAAATCTGCTTATTATAGAAAACTGTTTTCATGCGTTTACATGCAAATCAATAAGCCGGCTATGCAGTCAACTGCGTTTACATGGGACTTGGAGAATTATCAGTTTTCTCGCAGGCAGTGACGTCACCGCCTATAGTACACAATAGTCAATCAAAAAGTCAACAACATATCTGTCTTAAGCTGTACTGTTGTATCTCTCCTCGTGTCTGCAGAACCTGTAAATGTAACATGAGCTTTTATTTTCACAGTTTCTCTGCCAACTGCTTTAGTCGAGCGGAGACTTTTATGCGTTACCTTGCGCTTACTTCCGCGTGTGACGTTTATCTTTCATACGCGGAGACATGCGCACATGGACAAAACCGTGAGAAAGCGGGTTAAGGTGTTTACATGCCACGCGAAATCGGCGTAATGAGCAAAGAACTACCTGTGCCGATCGGTTTTTGCTTACGCTGTTTATAGGCTTTCCCCGATTAAAGAAACCCGCTTTACGCGTTTACATGACCCCACGTGTTATCAGTTTATTAAGCATAATCGGCGTAAGACTGTGCATGTAAACGCACCCATTGAAGTAAAAACTGTTTATTTCACAGTGACAAGATTGACACACCCAATAAGGCTATGCTAAAAAAACAAATTCCACTTCACATTTTAAAGGTCCCATATTGTCAAATCTGAAATTTTCATGGCTTTTTTCGTGATAACTGAGGTCTAGGGGCTATGTAAGTACCATACAAGTTTCAACACAATAATTTCACAGTCAAATTGAAATTGAAGTAGCTGTGATTTTTAAATGAGGCATGTGACTTGCGTAATAACGTGATGGCTCAGTCACAGTGTTCAGTCACCACCCATATAGGATTATTTTTGGGCCAATTAAAATGAACGCAAACTTTCAAGAAACGAACGAAGATGTGAAATGAAAATAAAATAAACTCAAAGGACATGGATTGTTTTATTCATTCATTGCCAAAATTTTTGTTTACACTTTCAGAGTTTTCATTTACGCCACAAGTTTACGTTCGCCATTCTGGCACAAGCCTCGTGTGGGCAGGACTTAACCGCACCTTACTCTCATTGGCTAGTGAGATTTGGATTGACAGCTCCTGCAGCGGAGCAGATTTTGAACAGTGAAATTCAGTTATCTGTTAGTGTTTGTGTAATTTGTGAAGTTCGTGTAATGTATTTGTAAGAAATTGTTATTTGAGGTTTGGGTATCTTATGCAGGTATTATTTCAGTTCTCATGTCTCGCACGGAGCGTCCACGCCTTTACGAAAACTAACCATGGTTTTACTAAAGTTAAAACAAAAAAAAAAACATGGTTACTTTATTAAAAACATGGGTACCACAAAATAACAATGTTTTCAATAACCATGGTTTCAAAAACCATAGTTAAACCACAAATAGTGTAAACCATGGTTTTGCTGATAGTAAACCATGGTAAAAAAAAAAACATGGTTACTACACTTTTACCACAATAAAACTGGTTAATTTTTGTAAGGGCCTCATCCATTACCCTCAGGTTTCTTAAATAATGTAATTGAGATAGTAAAGAAAATCAATAAAAGTTGTTTTCATGCACAGTATCAGTTCTTTCCTTGCTCACCTCGTTCATTACGAGATTTCGTTTTTTTTTTTTAGTTTAGGTATTTAATTTACATATTTTAGATATTATATTTAGGTATTGTTTTATGGACATTGCATTATAATATACAGTACATAAGTCACTCACTATTAAAGAGTATTGTAAGAAATACCAAGTCAGTGAGGAATAAATGGGCTAAACAAAGACATACATACTGTAGAGAAATAAAACTTTTAGCAATTAATGATTATCTCAGTTACATTACGTTTCCTGAGGGTTACACTAGTGTCCATCTGAGGAAGAGGATGATGACGCTCTGTGGCGCCTCTGTGAAGGTTGTGCTCTCCGTGCCCACATACAGTATAAAAATACCCAGAGGTGAACATTACTTGAGTATTTTAGTTACATTTTCCAAGCATGAGTGTCAGGATCCTGCTGGAACCTTGTCTTGTTTTAATATTTAGTCCAGTATGGCAGGGTTCTGACAGTACAATGTTTTATGTGGGAAAGCGTGGTCTTAGTATTGTATTAGACCACGTTTTTCCCCTGTCTCGTCACTTTTACCCCGCTCCCTTGTCATCCTCTCCTCATTATTGTTTGATTTATATCACCTGTTCCCCCTTGATTTGCTCCCCTATTTAAAGTCCTCGTTTTTATTGTTCTGTGCTCGTTCGTCTGATGTTACCAGTCTGTTACGTGTGCCAAGATCTGTCATTGTTTGAATAATCTTGTGAGTACCCTGTTTAGTGTAGTTAGTGTAGTCTACTGTTACCTGTAAAGTACATTGTTAGTCTTGTGTCTAGTCTAGTGTTAGTTTATTGTTGTATATGATTCCTGTCTTGTTTACCCCCTCGTGGGTTTTTGTTTTTGCCCCTGTTTTGTCACAATAAAAGTCTTGTCCTGTCCTCCTGTGTCTGCTCTTGGGTTCATCCTTCGAAATTCCTCACAATGAGTGCACGATTAATAAAGTTATTGGCTTTTAAAGTACAGAGTTGACTCTGAACCGCGATTATGAGTTATATTATTTTCAAATCTCCTGCCTGTTGTCTGTCTACGTATGAAGGCAATACTTTGCATAATCTCCGCCTACAGTCTTGCCCGCAAGAAACGAAAACCCTGACCTGCCCACAGACACTTTCGCTAGTTAGTGTGTTAACATCATGTGGAGAAGACACTGTGTTTTTAGTTGTTAAGGCAAGTTTGTGTTGTTTTTACTACCAAAGGATGAAGATGTCAAAAATCTGTAGTTAAAAATATTTTTTAGGCAGGATTTGCTTAAAGTTTGGCCATGAAATATGGTTCAGTATCCACTTTACTTGGAACAACATGCGTCTACTTAACACAACTTGTAAGTATGATTATTACGTTGTTATAAACTGCTGTTTAGCTGTGGCCCGGTTGGCTAACATACTTGCGTACATGAGTGTAAAAATTTTAGTGTCTGTCATTATAAATTATGTGTATTGATGTCGGTTTAAAAACTCGAATCGTTTGGGCATCTCTGAGAAATGGGGTAATATTAAAAAATATATTTTGAGAAATTTTTGACTGCATGATCTTAAACCTGTTGTTGGGGACTCCTTAACAATATTAGGAAGCTTAGAAATTGGACCTGACTGGCACTTTAAGCATCATTTCTACTGTCAGTAAAATCACTCTTCTCCAGGTTTTTCTTTTTTTCATGTGATCAGCAGCAAACTTCAGTTGAGCATATAGAGTGAAGAGCATCATGATTTACAACATCATTTTAAACAAAAGATTATGTTTCAGGTTATGGGATATTTATACCTTTCAAAAAGTGTATGATTTCGGACACATGGCAGCCAAACTCCAATTCAACATGCACAAACCTGACTGCACTCCTGGATCTAAATGCCAGCGGTTGAATTCAGACTGGCATTCCTTCCCTGCCATGGCTGTCAGATCACGGCAGGTCAATCTGGATGTGTTCATATACTGCATCCCTGCATAAAACAACAGGGAGTCACGGGACACTGCTGCTCCACAGGTCATGCTGTTCTTGAGCCGAGATTGCACACAACTTCAACGAGTGAAATTACTTTCATTCCCCAAGTGACAGCAGTCACATCCACCATGTGTGATGCTAGTCGGTATGATTTTTAATTCACTTTACTTTCTTTCACAGAACAATGCTAGGTCTGTCAAATATAGAAAATGCATTTTGTTGTGTTGATCTTCAGGTATTACAGGAATCTGCTCTTCAAGTACTATGTACATAGGAAGAACATGCTTTTATGTGTGTGTGTGTGTGTGCTTACAGTTTTGTATTCATACAGTACAAGCATTCTTTAAGCAACCAAAAAGGGTATCAGCAAAATACCAAAAACATAAAAAATTAGGCTATATCCCTAGTCCATCACATCTGAAAAAAGACACTTACCTGTATGTTAAAATGCTATTAATAGACTTTAGATTAGCATTTAAAGTCCCCATGTATTTGAAGAAATTAGATCAAATGGAGTACCACGCATATTGTGTTATGCAAGACAGAAAGCCCCTCTTTGACAGAAGAGAAAAGATGATCATGTTCAGTCTACGTCATAAATCCAGGATAAATAGCGTGTGGCTTCTCCCAGATGGAAGGTGCTAATGCAGGCCAATGTTTTAAAAGTGACGCCGAAGTTGCCTGCTTTCTCCTGGACAGGTAAGTTAGCAATGGTAACTTTATCAACGTACCTGAGTGGATTTTCATGTAACATGACAGTGTACATATCAAGTGACCAATAATGATTACTTTCAGAATACATAAAGTGCAACTTAGGTTGATATTCCTTCTCTACTGTGCATACACAGGGTGAATTTATTTGATGAATAGTTTTACCACAAGCTCAAATGAATGCTATCAGTACTATAATGGCAAACTACAATGCCAATTTCCTAATTATTTAACCAAGTGGAGAAGACTCTTAATTCTCAAAATATATGCCTTTATAAACTACTTCATCAAATATGTCATTTATAATGGACTGTGGTACACAAACAGTGAAAATGTTACACACCAACCCAGTGTCACGAAATTATGTACCTATAGTCACGTAAATTTGAGAGTGTTTTGCGTGACACTGACATGGTTTTCCGCCTTTTTGTGTGAACATGTCATGCATTTCTGTTTACGTGTCACTGTCACATATTTGTTACTCAACTGTTTTGTCCTATTTTCTTACCATTGTCTCTTCGGTTTAGGGTTAGATTTACATAAAATGACATCCTTACCAAACCCAACTCTAATCCTAATGCCAGGCGACAATGGTTTAAAAATAATAAAATATAAAAAAAAATATGAAAAAAGGTATAAACTAGTGATGCACCGATGTCGGCCGCCGATATTTATCGGCCGATTTTTGATGAATTTGAATGGCAATAGCACGGCATATCGGCAATAGCACGAGAAAGGCCGATACCGATTGTTTATTAATTAACTGCACACAGCAAAATCTGGAACCTCAGAATAACTCTACAATGGGATAATTTCAACACTTTAAAAGTGTCTCATGGGGTCCACTCCCAATAGAGTTATTTTAACACTTTTGAAAGTGTTGGCACGTTGACTCTTTTAAAGTGTTAGCAATTGACACCATACAGAGTTAAAAATCTAACTATAAATTTACACTAATCAGTGTTAAATATTTTTTATTTGTTAAAAATTAACTCCCTCGGTGTAATTTGTTAACTCCAATGTAGTGTTATATTTTTTAATACTATGGTGTTAATATGGTAAATGTAAAGACAAAAACATATTACCGTACTTTTGGGACAAAAAACTTTATTTTTAAACAGTTTTTAATGTAACAATACAGCAGTATAATCAATCATTATCATTATAAAACTGTTAATGATTTTTTTTTAAATGCCATCTGATCAACATTTATTTATGACAGAAAAATTGTCCTCAATGTATCATGCATTTAAGTGTTCATTAAATTAACATATATTAACATTCGAGACAACTACAAAGCACATTCCCAATGTATAACAACAGAACAGATATTTATTTACACAGTTTATGGGATGCTTCAGTTCATACAAACAAGTTTGACTTCATTTCAATCCAAAAGCTATGTTGGTCTTCACATAATAGAAAATATGATGAACCAGTAGCTGTAAGAAGGTGATATGATCCTCGACGGTCAGACCTTCAGACGGGATATTGATCTTTTCTGTTAATAAAATAAAAATAAAAGAAAAAAATATTTTTTAATTATTAAAAAACAATACAAAATGCAAAAAAACAATACATATACATTTATGTTTTGCACAAAATACTCACTTTGTTATAAAATTGCTCTTCGTCTGAAGAAATGTTCATGTAGGCCTAAATATATTTCTGTGCTCCTCCAAAGTCCCCAAAGCAAATCTCCTGCACACATTAATGGATTTAAAAATATATATATTTTAAACTAAAACAGCATATAAAGCAAAAAACCCAACAAAAAAACTCCCAAAAACATTATACGAGTATGAATTGCTCAATCTGAGGCTAAGACCTAAACTTAACTGCCGCATTCATATAATGACAATAACACATGACTCTTAATGTTAAACTTGATACTAACAGCAATATAAAACATAACACCTCACAACTCTCAAATGTAATTGATCAAAATTTTATTTATTGAACATTTACTTACCATTTACAGTGAAAGAGATGATCTTCAGCTTGAACTGCATTATCCAAAAACACGGTTCAGTGTGTGCCGTAAAGAGGGGGAGGTCTTCTCTATTTAACACCCTAGGAGTTAACAAACTCCACTAACAAAACACTGTAGGAGTTGATTTTTAAAAAAAGTGGTAACACTCTGTTTTGACACCAACTCTTTATTTTTATAGAGTTAAATAAAATAGTTTTAACTCAATCCAGTGTTAAATTAACTCTGAACTCTTTATATTTCCATTAACACCGTAATTTTAACTCTGCTAAATTTGCTGTGCATAAAGAAATCCATTATATGTAAAAAAAAAATGAGTTAATGTTGTTAATAAAATAAATGCTGAATAGCAAAAACCACCTTTGAAGGTTGTCATGCTGTCTTATTATATTTGTTTTAGCTTAATTTGTGCCTCTCTTATTATGTTGGTCAGTTGAATGTTAATTAGATCCAATCCATGTTCAGTAAAAATAATTTGTTGAATTTTTGCAGACAAGCAGCCTAGGCTACAATTTTTTTGGTAGGCATTAGGCAAACATGTTTGCTGATTTTAATAAAGACCCTGTTATTCTCAGTCCTTCATATAGGCCGTGAGTTTAAAAAAAAAATTAGGTGGGGGTGCCCTTTATATAGGTCAGAGCAACTGCCCCTAAAAAATCCTGTGCACGTCCCTGGGTTAGACGTCTATTAGACTTTCACTGATAGCCCATATTTAACCTTGCTTTAGCCAAAATTGCTTGCAGGGGTGCTGCTTTTGGGCTTCCAGGGCCACTGTTTAATCTGTAAATAAACTTGATTATGATAAATGTGTAGTGGAGGACTTTTATAATGCTTTTATTTTCATATTATTATGTTTTATTTTTCATCCTATTTTTCATTTTTTAATAACAATCTGAAGCTCACAAATTGTGATTCATATGGAGATCATGTTTTTCTGCTAACGTACAGAATTATGCTCTTTCTGTCTTTTCAGCAAGTACAATGTCCAAGGAAGGACTTAAACATCATGTACCAGCATGTACTGTCCTTTATGATTATGTTTAACGGTCTTTGCTCTTAATCACTGACAACTGAAGGCTATCTTCTAAATGACGTAGAAACGGATGATTGTACGTGTTTCAGCATCTTACTATAAATGTGTCTTCAACCTTGTGATCGGGGCTCTTAGGTTTTTAAACTTCTTGCACCATGGGGGTGAGAGCCTATTCTGCAGAATATATAAAATTCAGACAAAGAAAATTCTGTCGACAGTGTGTCTGTGTGATCCTTGACTTTGACTCTTAGTGAGTATTATTTGATGCGGCTAAAATTCCACGACAATAATGGCGACGAGGATGCGGATTCCACAGCTGTAGACTCCAGGTTTGGGAGAGACTGACTGATCACCCCTGAGACAAGAGGTCTCGGGCTCCGTACCCCAGGCCTAAGGGAAGGGAGAGTCTCAACCAGTTCTGAAGTCAAGGCTGACGGAATCTGGAAAAGAACCGTTGTGGTGGCATCTGAATAGATAATATGGTAAGCGTTATTTCGTTCGTGACCATGGGTCAGGGTAATTCGAAAGGGAGTACAAAGTCAATGGATCTGGAAAATGGCGTGTATGCTCGAGTGATCAAATCAAAGGGCACGGGGGCGTTGGAAAGCGTAAAATCTGGGAGAAAAGGTATAATTTTCCTCCTAAAGGGACACTGAGTGTAAAAGCACTCACTTTATTAAGGGAAAAGATCATTGCGGATGGCAGAGAAATGAGAGCACAGAGTAAGATAAGAACCAAGGACGAACTGACTCAGACTAAGTCAGAGCTAAACATTAAGCAAATGTTTTTCCTACATCAGATTCATTACATGATGAACCTAACTTTCTTTTTTTTCCCCTCCTCCCTATGCACCTGCACGTACCCCACCTGGGGTACATTTCCAATTCACAAGGGTACCGCTTCTGGACGATGACCTCCAACCCCCTCCACAACGTCGCCCTCCACCACCACCTGCTCAACAAATCGCACAGATACAACAACCAGCTCAACAAGCCGCACAGATACAACAGCCAGCACGACAAGCACCACCTTCTGCACCCCCGCCACCGCCGATGCAAGAACTGCCACGTGGACCAGAATCAGAGATCATCCACATCCTTGACAGCACTTTTGAAGAGGACAAAGATGATGTTCAGATAAAGACGGAACGGGAGGCAAGGCCTAAGGAAACAGCAGAGAAGCCGTTCACCAGAGAAACAGCTATCTTCAGCTTTTGCCAAGATAGGAGAATGGGCACAGCCACAACATAACAACGCAATTTCTCTTCGCAAGGACAACGCTCCCGAGAGAACGGGCAGCAGAGAGAATGAGAGAAGAGGAGAGGAGATCCGAAAGAAAATGTTTGCTGGTATTGCGGACAGAAAGGACATTTGAAAAACAATGTTTCCATTTCCTGAAAACTAAAGGGACACCGGAATCCCAAGGGAGCACGGGAAACCTGCCGGTGTGTAAAGAAAGGGCCGACTGAAGCCAGGAGGGGGAAGGGGAGCATCGTACGGAGGCGGGTAAGTCCAATCTTGTTTTTTCTGCGGTTCAAATGCCATATTATCTGCTTGCTAATTCTGTTTTTTCTGATGTGTGTGAAAGGGAAAGAAACGCTCTATGCAATGAAGAACTTGCTTTGCTTGATGCTGAATGAGAGGCAACATCTCTAAACTGCCTCTCGAAGAAATAATGTTTGAGGGACAGGCATTGTTGTTTATGGTAGACTCTGGTGCAATCAACTCTGTCATACGCAAAGATGAATTCCCATTTGTCACCTTGAGTGGGCAGTTTAACTCATCTATGAGTGCTACGGGGCATATAGTGAGGGAAGAATTTACTGCTCCACTCTGTTGTATGCATGACGGTAACAAGTTTATGCATATGTTCCTTTTATCTGACGCGTGTCCGGTAAACCTCATGGGGAGGGATTTGATGTGTAAAATTAATGCTAGCATCTTATGTAACAACCAAGGCCTGAATATTTCTTGTTGGGATCCCAGAATGTCATATATGTGTATGTCTCTGTTAAATGTGTATGAATGGGCCTTTCTGAATGAAGAGTTGCATGCTGAAGGGAAGATAAGATTGCCACAAGCCAGCGAGGTCATTCCAGCTGAAAACATGCATTGCACAAGCTCATGCTGTTGACATAACAGAAAGAGAGTGGCAAGAGAGATGGTTTTCTGTAAAGACAGAGGGTTTTGACTTTAACCCATATATGCTGGAATGACTCATGGTGTGTGGCACTCGTTCAGTTGACAGGAAAGCAGGAACAAATTTTTGATTTTGACAATTCAGTACCCCACATCTCCATTGCAAAAAATACTAGTCAGCCGTTAGAAATGCAGGTGAATTTGCAAAGGCCTGCAGCGAGGCTGTTGATTGGGAACCATTGGCAGATAGCATACAGTTCTCAGAGCAGTTATCAGCACACAGAAGAGATTATGCTGCTTTTTCATGGCTGAGAGAGAGAGAGTTGTAATACAGAAAGCTGTTTCTGCAGATTTCAACTCACAAAACAGTTTTGTCAGTACACATGACGTGTGCTAGTATTGATTTACCGCAAAAAGTTCTTGACAATGTACCTGATTACCTGTGGGCTAAAGACAAGTATGATGTGGGCTTGATTAAAGGGTGTGAACCAGTAACTAGGGATGTCCCGATCCGATCACGTGATCGGAAATCGGCCCCGATCACGTGGTTTCAGACTCGATCGGAATCGGACGTTACCTCCCGATCAGGACTCGGATACATATGCAAGGTTTAAAATCCATTAAATTCTCGCTCTGCTCCGCGCCAGTGTACGCGCTGCGCTGGTGCGTGTGAACTGAAGAGAATAGGCTTGTTCAACTTCATCCGGCTGCTGGTTCTTGTGGTGCTGCATGACGTCAAAGTTCCGCAGCAAACTCCTCCGTATGATTTCGCAGATCACTCTCGCGGTAGTTTGACATCACCCGGCTGTCGATTGTTGCGGCGCCGCATGAAGTCGAACAAGCCCATTGACGTGCTTTCATTCATAGGCTTCACACTCGTGCGTGCAAGGAACCCACGACAAAACCGCGTTTTTACCGCTCATTTAAACGACGCGTTGATCGTTATTGTCAACATGTGCTCAGACGCAGTTCCGCGTCTCACTCAGAACCTCAAGAACGCGCATTCGCGCAGGATCATTTGAAATTACTGTAGAGATGAGCGAGAGAGAGAGAAAGAGAGGTAAGAATGGTGCCCATGTCGAAAAAACTTAATAGAAGTCTAGAAACAAAGTATTAAAGTATGTATAGCCATGTCACTCATCTCATTACAAAATGTTAACTAGATAACTGGATACAACTGATTGTATAGTTTAATAAAATAATGTATTTTGATTATACAAATAAATTACAACCTAACTATAGTGATTGTTTAACTAACTGCTGACCAGCTTAGGGCATCTCTATGGCTAATTTATAAGACATATTGCTGAATCAGTATGTTGTTTTTCTTGTTAATTGAGTCTTTTTGGGTAGTCTATCATATGCCTAGAATTAGTCAAGGAGGTTGATTCTTATAACTTCCTTCAAAGTTTGATCAATTGTGCATAATGACATGTGCACCAAATGCATATAGGGTGTCAGACTCATAGATTTGCATTATTTAAAGTTCAGGTTTTAATGTTTGGGTCAACCTGTGGCACAGCTTTAAAGCTGAAAGTTATAAAATCCTATCAGAGATACAAAATGTCATTGAAACACACCAGTGGCTTTGCTGTCATCAGGATTAAACATGTTACCCCTCGAACCCTCCCTCCCAACAGAGCCTCCCCACAAAACAAACCCCAATTTAACCCCTGAACATATATACTATATATTCATTATTTTTAACACATCTGTAGTTATGCACTGGCACAGAGTTAGACTCTTTTGACTCCACACAGAAACAGCAATGCGTGCGGCATGACATAAGGAGCATCCTGGTTCTGTTTTTTCGCTCTTTATTCTTTTTTTTATGTATTATAGAAGTATCGGATCGGGACTCGGTATCGGCAGATACTCAAAATCAAATGACTCGGACTCGAGGGCAAAAAAACCTGATCGGGACATCCCTACCAGTAACTATCACCCCAAAGAGTGATTATAGACCATGTAAACCCCAATATCCTCTGAAAAGGGAGGCGCTTGAGGGGATAAGGCCAGTATTTTAGGCATTATTGGGATAATTATTCCCTGCCCACACTCACCTGTGAGAACACCCATTTTTCCTGTACAAAAGGTCAGGGATGCAGGTCAGCCCACAGAGTGGAGGTTTGTTCAAGATCTCCAAGCAGGAAATGCTGCAGTACAAGCAAGGGCACCTCACGTGCCAAACCCTTACACAATTCTCTCACAGATACCAGCTGACGGCCAGTGGTTTTCTGTAGTGGATATTTCAAGTGCATTCTTCAGAGTTCCTGTCCATTCTAATAGCCAGTTTTGGTTTGATTTTACATTTAAGGGGTACAGCGAGAGCCGCACTATTTACAAACTCTGCATTGCATTGTTCATTAAAGAAACTTGTGTTGGATGATGATGTTGCTTTATTGCAGTACGTGGATGACCTCTTGGTGCCAGCACCGACTCAGCAGTCGTGCACAGACAACACCATACGGCTGCTCACTCATCTAGCTGAGGAGGGCCACAAGGTCAACCCCAAAAAGGTACAGTGCTCTGTCCAGAAAGTAACCTTTCTAGGACACGAAATTACACCTATGGGTAAGTCTCTCTCTCCAAAGAGAATAGAGGCAATAGCTAACATACCAAAACCCATTACAAAGAAACAGGTGATGTCATTCTTGGGTAGGACATCATATTGCAGGACTTTTATTGCTAATTATTCTGAGATGCAACAACCATTGCAAGACATGATTTATGAGAAACCTTTGGCACCATCAGAGAAGGTAGAATGGACAGAGACGGCTGAAAGGGCATTTGTGGAACTAAAACAGACATTACAGCAGGCACCCACTTTGGGGCTGCCATATCCAAAAAAACCTTTTATTCAAATGGTGGATGAAAGAAATGGCTGTATGACATCTGTTTTGTTGCAAGAACATGGTGACAAGTTGAGACCAGTTGCATATTTTTCAGGACGCCTTGATGCGGTGGCCAGGGGCCTACCAGGATGTCTCAGGGCTTGAACAGCGCACATCTCACTTGTCTGCAGCAAGATGGCTGCGTTATTCCTGTGCATTGTTTCAGATGTCTAATGTCACAGTTGAAAGATGTACAGTGCTAAACCCGGTGACATTGTTACCTACACCTGATGAAGGTACACCACATTGTTGTTTGTCTGCCCTACGGGAAGTATGCACACCAAGGCCTGACCTTGCTGACACACCCATACCTAAATGCAACCTCACATATTATGTGGATGGTTCCTCTTCCAGAGATGACAGAGGCATAAATAGGATGGGGTGGGCAGTTGTGTCTGACTTTGAAGTAGTGAAATCCGGATGCTTACCACCTCACAAATCTGCAAAGGTGGCTGAATTGCATGCACTAACACAAGCTTGTCAACTTGCTACTAATCAATCTATAACCATTTACATTGACTGCTGATTTTACTGACAGTTTCTCTCCTATAACAAATTTTACTCCTTTCTCAAATAGCTGTGTGAAAAATGCAAAGCACACACCAAGGAACAGGACGTGATCTCCAGAGGAAATGCACGCACGGATGCAGAAGCATCTCTCATGACTACTAACAAAAACATTTCTCTTACACAGATTTCACAGGAAAAGGAAGCCGAAACACCACAGGAGTCACTAATAAGCATGCAAACATTTTCTCTTCCAACAGAAATAGATCTATGGAAATCGTGTGGAGCAACCAAAACTCCTGAAGGGATTTGGATGGGTCCAAATCAAAAACCTTGCTTACCTAAACATTTTTATTCCCATTTTGCTAGGTTGACACATGGGGACCACGGTGACATGCGATACTCTTCAAAATGAAAATGACATGTTGCAATATTGTATTTCTATGTCCTCTGTATTTCAAAATATCTCCAAAGCAGGTTAAATCAGCCCTACCCCGTCCAGTAGAAGAACCATTACACAACATCAAACCAGGGGATTACGTGGTGGTAAAGAACCTCAGGAGGAAATCCTGGAAAGCCAGACGGTGGGAGGGGCCATTTCAGGTTCTGCTGACGACTCACACCGCTGTGAAGGTCGCGGAGCGTGCCACATGGGTGCACGCTGCCCATTGCCGGAGGGTTGGTCCTGGACTGCAAGGTGTAAACCAAAGGGAGGACGGCTAGTCGACTGCTACGGACCACTTTTTCGTATTGGTGGGAACCACAGATACCTTTTTACTGCAAGTTTATACGAAGAACGACACGAGAGAACTGCAACAGCTCACAAAGTATTGGAGGACGACTCCAGTATTCTGGGTTTGGTTTGGACACACGCACACGACATCTTTAATGTGGGTAATCGACACGACGCTTGCAGCTTAATAACTGTAATTACAACACCAGCTTTGAGACCCCACATTAATTTAGACACTAAGATAATTTCATTCGAACAAGAAAGCAGGATAGCTTGGCACGACTGCACCGTGTGGTCCTACCAAACCCGAACCTACAAAGGAAATTAATCAACAAGGGCTCACGACCCCAACTCTAACTGTGCTCAGGGCTCACGACCCCAACTCTAACTGTGCTCAGGGCTCATGACCCCAACTCTAACTGTGCTCAATCCGGAATCATCAAGGGCTCACGACCCCAACTCTAACTGTGCTCAATTTCTTCAAGAAAACGAACAATTTTTCTTCTTTCAAAAATGAGATTCATGATCATACTATGTGTGTGTGAATTTTTACTTTTGCAACCGCACAGAACTATATGTACACTATGGTTAAGGGTAATAACCAGAGCTACGTAACGATGACAGTAAATGAAGTTATGAATAAATCATAAAAAGGGAGGAGTGTAGTGGAGGACTTTTATAATGCTTTTATTTTCATATTATTATGTTTTATTTTTCATCCTATTTTTCATTTTTTAATAACAATCTGAAGCTCACAAATTGTGATTCATATGGAGATCATGTTTTTCTGCTAACGTACAGAATTATGCTCTTTCTGTCTTTTCAGCAAGTACAATGTCCAAGGAAGGACTTAAACATCATGTACCAGCATGTACTGTCCTTTATGATTATGTTTAACGGTCTTTGCTCTTAATCACTGACAACTGAAGGCTATCTTCTAAATGACGTAGAAACGGATGATTGTACGTGTTTCAGCATCTTACTATAAATGTGTCTTCAACCTTGTGATCGGGGCTCTTAGGTTTTTAAACTTCTTGCACCATGGGGGTGAGAGCCTATTCTGCAGAATATATAAAATTCAGACAAAGAAAATTCTGTCGACAGTGTGTCTGTGTGATCCTTGACTTTGACTCTTAGTGAGTATTATTTGATGCGGCTAAAATTCCACGACAAATGACTAATGATAAAAAAATACTAAATACAAATGTGTTTCAAGAAGTTCAGCTTTTAGGAGTACATTATTATATATAAATCTATAGAGACACAGCCTGAAACCCATTTAGATGGTTCTTTAAAGGGAATTTTGGTTGTATCCCCATGCAGTCAGCTAAAAGCAACATTGACTCTTACAGTGTAATGCCAGAATAAAGTCAATCATCTTGGATTGTGTCACACAGACAAGAGAAAAATACAATGAAATGTGGTTTTGTACTTGCACCCAGAGGCAGATGTTGTACTGGACACAGACAGATTTATTAGATGTGATGTTTCACACTGGCAGGGGCTCCAATAACTCTTGAATCCCTGCAGTTTTAAATATCCCATCATGAAAGCAATTTAAAATCTCATTTTGTAGATAAGATCAATTCACCATGCTACTTTCATTATTTATATAGACCATTGCACATACAGTTTATGCAACAAAAAGCCATGATGTCTGTCAATGATGTTGCATAAACATTAACTGATTATTTTACTCTGTGCTAATAATAAAAATAAGGAGTAATATGCATGCCTTTTTAAATATGCATGCCTTTTTAAGAGCCAAGAGCTTTAAAAACACCTGGATATAGTATTAAAGTTTTATGCATTACTGTACCATGGCAACAATATTTATGATATCACAAATCATCAGCCATGTGTCTACTTTATTCTGATCAAGTTTGAAACAACTTGGGTAAATACAGGTGCACTTTTATTAAAGTTTGTTTTAATCTACACAATTCCTGTTGCCAGTTGGTGGCATCGGGTCATAATGCCACCAATTTATCTTCAATATCTTGGCATTATGTTGACAAAATTTGGTGGCAATCTCTTGAATCCCCTATAGGAGAAGTATTTAATACTTCACCGCTTGCATTTTTTGGAAAATCCAAAAATGCCAACAAATAGGTGTCAGGTTTTTTCTTAATAATAATTTATTATTCATTATGCACAGCAAAACTACTTTTTACAAAAAAGTCTTGAGAGGAGGTCTATACATTTAAATACAGTTGTACTCGGGTCCTTCATTTAAAATAAAAGACCTTACGTAGGGACTATCTTATCCGAGACAGGAAGGTGCAGCACTTTTCTTTCGCACTCATGTTTGGACAAACTGGGATGACAGAATATTTATGTTTGGTTATTTTACTGTTTCTTCTAACCAAGCACTGTGTAGTGAAGAACAACCACAGGCACAACAGTTGTCAGATAGTTCACTGCCATCTCATTATCGTTCCATGCTAACCTAAAGTAGCTCTTATCTTTCACAATGGCATGAAGAGCTTCATTCACTATCTGAAGAACAATTTGATCTTCATCAGAAAATGGCTGTTGCTTTTAGGAACGTGAAGTCTTGCCAGATTTGCCTGTTCTTGTACCAGTTGTTGAAAAGTACATCACAAAAATAGATCCCAGTAATGTTGATGTTATATGTGCTCTCAAGTTTAGTAAGCAGTCCATCGATGATGCTCTCTCTGAAGTGTTGTGGAAAGACGAAACCCTGGGGTATTTTCTCTGTCGGTATCTATAACTTCTGTCAGTGTTTACAAGTGGGAGCTCGAGCCTGATGAAGTAAATCCTCAAGCTGTAGCAGTGAATCATTAGGAGCTGAGGGTTTAGTATTTGTGTCCTCAAGCTCTATGTCCTTTTTTGATTCAGGGGGTTCTGCTTTTAGCACTTGAGCTGAATACTTTTGGCTAGCAGGCTTTGTGAACTCTTTAAAAGTTGTTACAGATCCTGATCAAGTAAATCATCAAGATCCAGAAGTGAATCACTGGAAGATGAAGATTCACCAGGTAAATTCTTAAGCTTTGTGACTTAATCTGATTTAAAGAGTTTTGCCTGTATTTTAGCACTTGGGTTCAAAACTTTCTTAGGCTTTGGGGTAACAGGCTTAGGTGAACATCCCAAAACTTCTAATTCATCCAGCTTCTGATCAAATAAATTGTCAAGATACAGAAGCGAATAAGTGGGAGATGAAGATTCACCAGGTAAATTTCTTAAGCTTTGTGACTTCATCTGATTTAAAGGGGTTTATTTTAGCACTTGGGCTCAGTACTTCCTTAGGCTGTGGAGTAGCAGGCTACCCTTAGGAAAAAGAAGTATACTTCAAGTTCATTTTATTAAGTATACTTAAGTAATGTTGGAGTATAGTTTTAAGAATACTTTATGTAGTAAGTGTACTAACATTTATGTTCTAGTAGTATACTTGTAAGTGTACTGCTTGAATACCGCTTGGGACTAAATTGGCTCACTTTTAGTATATAAAAGTATACTTCTAAGTGTACTATAAGTGTAAGAGTAGTCAACTTTAAGTGTACAACTAGTGCACAATTAGTTCTTCATTTGTACTGCAAGTGAACTCATGAGTATACTAGTAGTTTTTTAGAATTATACTTTAAGTGTGCATGCAAATGTTCTGTTAGTGTACTCTTAGTTAACTAGTAGGTTACTAATTTTGTGCTGCAGGTATACTTCCAAGTGTTCTTTTAATATACTTTTAGTTAACTAGTAGTTTACTAGTCATATACTGAAAGTGTACATGCAAGTGTTCTGTTAGTGTACTCTTAGTGAACTAGTAGGATACTTATGTGTGCTGCAGGTATACTTCCAAGTGTTCTTTTAATATACTTTAGGTTAACTAGTAGTTTACTAGTCATATACTAAAAGTGTACATGCAAGTGTTCTGTTAGTGTACTCTTAGTAAACTAGTAGGTTACTTATTGTATACTGCTTGTGTAACAAAGCACTGATGATCCATCTGCAGGTTTTTATTAAACACACTCATATTCCAACAGGCAAGGTCAAACAACAGCAAACACAGCAATGTAGGGCAGGCAAATCTCATAGTCATGAAACAGGCAAAATGGTCAGGGCAGGCAACAAACATACAGTACTCATAAACCAGGTAAAACAGATAAAGATCAATAAATACAGATGGATATGCAGGCAGGCAAACGGCTCAGCAATGACAGCCGGTACAAATCAAGACTTTGCACTGACTGAATGTTTCCAGAAAGTTTATATAGGCTGTCCAATGAGTTTCAGGTGGCAGAGTAATCAGTCCAGGTATGCAGGATTATGGGAAATGGAGTCCAGAACGAAAGTTAATATTCAGGGGATTCAGCCATATATAGCTATATATACAACCTCAAATCAGAAAAAGTTGAGACACTGTAGAAATTGTGAGTAAAAAAGGAATGGAATAATTTACAAATCTCATAAACTTATATTTTATTCACAATAGAATATAGATAACATATCAAATGTTGAAAGTGAGTATATAATATATATTTATTATTTTTTTATTTATTATTTTTGTTTGATTAGCTCACTGATAGCATACGAAAGATTTAGCTTCAAATTGAAAGTACAATTAAGAGGTATATGTCAAGGATAAAAATTAATACACAGGAACATTGTATTGTACTTTAAGTGCAATTTATATATATTTATAGTATGATGTTAAATTCACTTAAAGTAAAGTTGAGTAGTAAACTACTAGTTAACTAAAAGTATAGTAAAAGAATACTTGCAAGTATACCTGCAGCACACAATTAGTAACTTACTAGTTTACTAAGAGTACACTAACAGAACACTTGCATGTACACTTTCAGTATGAGTACACTAGTTAAAAAAGTTTACTAAAAGTAAAAGAATCCTTGCAAGTATACCTTCAGCACAAAATTAATAACCTGGTGATATGCCATGCCAATACCATTGACAAGATAAGATGTCCCTGGTAAACGCATCCCATCAGATCCATAGTAGACCTATGGATAGTCTCCCAGCTTATGCTTTTTCCTGAAGTCATAGCGCTGTTCAATGACCATTCGGCATCTGACTCAACTGATCAATTTTTGCTCTGCAAGCAATCCATCATGCCCTGAAAAATGTTTACTCTTCATTCTTGCCTCTTTAGTGAATCTGTTTAAGGTTGTTTTCACATATATTGGTGCGCACCGTGGTGCGGCCTCGGAGCGCACCAAAATACATTGTATCATTTTTCAGTTAGTGCGGTCCGTGTTCACATATATATATTTTTTACTTTACTCGAAATGCCGCACCGTACACCATGTGACAACGGTCAGCGCTGTCATTGGTCTCTGACAGCTCTTACCGTCTCATGACCACCCCCACGTTTCCACGACAACCAGCTTGACAGAGAGAGCGCAGCTATCAAGATGTGGAGATAAACGATGCACGCCTTTGTGAAGTTTCTTTGCTTTAACGCGAAATTGCGTAGCTGTTCTATTAAAGCCTTTCTCACGGAGCCGTTTGCTAAAAGCCCGTAATGTCACTATTTGTGTGTGGAGGACAGCTATGCATTTATAAAATCATCAGCTCAAACGTAAAGGAGACAGCGAATCTCTATGCAACGGACCAGGATTGGCTTGTTTGTTGTTAACCCACAATTTAACACCCGGCTCACGTCACAACGAAAGCCCAGTGGCTCAAACATGTGGAGAACTTCCTGTATTTGGTTCGGCCCGAGGTCCAGCAGTGTTCACACCACAGGTGGGTCGCCCCAGAGTTCGACAACAGCCGCTCCGAGACCACCTGTTTAGAGCGGTCTCGGAGCGGTCGTTTAGTGCGCACCCGAGTGCGGCTGTTGTGTTCACACTGACCCAAACGCACCGTACTCGGAGCGACACGTCATTTGGGCCGACCTAAACAGTGTATATGTGAAAACACCCTAAGATCTCACCACTGTTCATCTGTTTCCACTCGGCAGCTTTCTAAAAAAAAGGATTTTTGAAACCTTTAAATTCCAAAATCTCGTAACATGAAAAATTATAAATATGGCGAATGAATAATTAGTTAAAAAAGTGTTAATAAGTATCAGTCTGATCATGTATGGTAGAGAGGCATACACGTATGAATAGGCAGGTGTAAAGAAGGTTTTGAAGCTATAAATATGTTTCTGGTTGAGCTTTAGGGCCAATGCATGTAGGTCTTAACTCTAGGATTGAGTGTATTTTATATATTCCAGACATAAGCCCAGGTGACATAGTTTGACAGCTGATCCATAAATATAAAGATGAGACAGTAAAGGCAAGTCTCACTGGAGAAAATTAGATTTTTCATGATATGACACCTTTAATAAGGAATGGTAGACCTTTGAAACAGTGGTACAGTAAAATCAAATTAAATGACAAAAAGATCTGAGTACCGAAATAAGCTATGAATTGGCTAGCCCAGAGGATTTCAATGTCAAATTTATACGACCAACACATTGGTGCCATTGGTGCATTTAGCTCTGTTCACAGTAGGATTGCTAACCGAATATTCTTGAAGTTGTGTCTGGAAATGTTGTGTTCACACAGCATCTTGCACAGCTGTAATACTATAAACAAACAACCTTAAAGGTATAGTTTATAAGCTTTTTATTTTCATTTATAAAGTTTTAAATATGGATATATTTCTATGACACAACGGAATGGGGTACCCTCAGAAGGCCTTTGTTTATCCCCCTGGAGCTATTTGGATTACTGTTGTGAAGGATGGATGCAAATTTTTGGACTTAAAGGAGGTGCACCTTATATCCTTGCATTTTATCAACTGAAAGATCTAGGACATTTTCTAAAATAACTAAAAATGTGTTTGTCCTGAAAATGATGGACATATGCATCTTTGATGGCTTGAGGGTGAGTAAATCATTTGTTTAATATCTTTTTTTGCCAAACTATCCCTTTAATAAAAAAGTATATTTCAGCAACAGCATGCACTAGAAAAAAAAGAAAAGTTAATTTTATTTAGCAAGTTTCTGCACAAATAATTTAAGTAAATCTTCTTTAGTACATTTACAATAAAAATTGATATTTACTTAAAAATATAATAAATAATATTGTTACCAAACTTTTGAAGTATTTTTAAATGCTTACTTTTTTAATGTAATCTTCCTGATTTAATCATGTAAAAATATCTATTTTATTTACATATGTATAATTGAATACCACATTATGATAAGCAGCAAGTAAGAAGAGACTGATCTCAGTGCTGTAATTAGCTGAGTTATTGCTCATCGAATGAATTAACACACATCAATATTTTTATTGTGTCACCTAGTCTAAACATAACACGAGCACCACTCTTCTAAACAATGGTAACCACAAAATTCTCAAAAAATCTCAAAGATAAATTAACAATAAACACTACACTGCAAAAAATGATGTGTTAATTTTGTACACATTGTGTGTGTCATACCATGTAACGCGTTATTTCATGTTAAAATAAATGAAAGCGACAACACAAGTTGTGTTAAAAACAGTGATGGGAGTAACGCGTTACAAAGTAATTCTGTTATTGTAATTCCACTACTTTTAGCGGTAACGAGCATGTAATAATAACACCTTAAATGGCATGACACACACAATGTGTTAAAAATAAACACATAATTTTTTGCAGTGTAAAAAGTATTTTAGTTAAAACATCAAAATTTTTCCAAATGCAGTCTCATGCAAAGCATGCTGAGAATTCCACTGCCTAGTTAGTTATGTCTACCAAAATCAGTCATGTAGTTTTAACACAAAATTCTTAAGTTAATTTCCTTCTTACAATATAAGTAGATAATATGTGATACATTAAAGTTATAATAATTTGTTCATTAAAATTACTTTTTTATATAGAGAGTTTACTTATTTTATTTAGTTAAATCTACTTAAAGGCACATAATCATGCTGGAAAAATCTATTCAGGTGCTGCATTCAAAAAGATTTTCATCTACAGAAGGCACAATTTTATTCTCAATTCTGTACACGCAACAATGAAGAATTGTGGACAACAGCTCACATACTCTTTTCTAAGCTGTCAGTCTGAGCATTTACAACTTGATCCTGTAGCGATTTGTAGGACTGTTTCCAGTGGCAAAAATAAAGTATCTGACCTGACTGGCCAAATTTTCTGTAATATTTTACTTAATCTGCTTGCGGCCTAATGTTTACAGCTGTGTAACAGTCTGCTTCTATTCAGAAAAAGCAATATATACTATTCAGTAGCACTCCGCCAATGTGATATTTCATAGTTGTTTTTTGTATACAGTACTAGGCTATAATCTGTTTAAATGTATAGCATAACATGGCACAACATATTATAGCCAGGCCCAAACGGAATCCACACCTGCAGTTTTTTGTTTATACCTGCTAAATTCATGAGGAGAACGTATTAACACAAGCTTTTTATTCTGCTATAATATCTAACACTATTAACAATAATATATGTAATTTTATATGCAAAATATAATTCTATCTTGCACATTATCTGGTTCATGTTGGTCCAGTTTACTTCAGAGAACTGATTGGTGTGGTGTATTAATAATTGTAAGCATATAAAAAGTAATTTTACATGCAATTTTGTAATATTTACAGCTTAAATTCTCTTATATCTTTTTAAAACATCTAAAATGATTCAGCAGAATTCCGAAGATTTTTCCATATATATAATTTCACTGTTTGGTAAAAGAGAAAAGCCATGGCATGTTATGAGGGGTTTGATTTGGTTTAAGAGTGGAAATGTATCTTGTGTGACAGCGTGTCATGCAAGTTGGCTCTTTCATCTCGCCTTGGGTTTAAACAGCAGCAGCGTACACAAAGCTCAGATACAACTTGCTTGTTTTTCTTTTATAATGTGGTGACAAAATGAAAAAAAAAAAAAATGATTCGGATCCTCTCAAGAGTTGTAGAGCCACTGGCATTCTGAAGTCTGTCAGGAGAAATTGTTTTTGTTTGCTTGCTGCCCAATACCACTGTAGCCTTCTGCTGTCAGCATGTTTATGCAACCCAGTCTCACCCCATTTCGTCAATATTTGACGACACTTGACCATTCGTCATATGTTGACGTGAAGGGTATACCTTTCGCGTCATTTTTTGACGAACTGGGGACTTCAATACTATTACGTCCGTTGCATTCTCTTTCCTATTTTATTACCATTTGCGCGTCGGTTTAGGGTTAGATTTACATAATGACATCCCTACCCAAACCTAACTCTAACCCCAACGCCAGGTGACAACTGTTTCTAACCCCAACGCCAGGTGACAACTGTTTAATTTCGCGTACACTGTTTAATTTCGCGTACACTGTTTAATTTTGCGTAATCTAACCCTAAACCGACGCGCAAATGGTAATAAAATAGGAAAGAGAATGCAACGGACGTAATAGTATTGAAGTCCCCAGTTCGTCAAAAAATGACGCGAAAGGTATACCCTTCACGTCAACATATGACGAATGGTCAAGTGTCGTCAAATATTGACGAAATGGGGTGAGACTGTGTTCGTTTATGAAAGTCAAATCTAAACTTTTACACCAAAGTTTAGCTTTTACTGCTTTTAGTAGCTACAGTAAAGTAATGTTGATTATGGTGAAGATGATGATCAGGGAACCAGGTTTAGAGGTATTCATAACAAAGGTTCAGGTCAGTCATAATGACATCCCGGATCCCAAGGGAACATCAAAGACAGAAGATTATAGATCCCACCTGCAGCAGATTCCTCCATGATGGTGACTATCATCCATCTGTAGCAATCTGATTGGAGACAATGCATACTTCAGTCCTGTTGTGCACTTCTTTGATAGGACATCTGTGACCAGTGCAACAAATACAAACAGTGGCAGCCAACGCCAAAGAGATTGAAAGATCCATGCTTCCCTGAACATCTTTCAAATCCTGGTGGACTGGTTTATTTTGTGTTATTTACCTTTATGCACTTCCTACATTAGTCTTCGAGTCAGGCTGAATGTGTATGTTTTTGTCATAGATGTGGAGCTGAATTATGATAAACAGGATGCCGAAGGTATTTTTTAGATGTTGAAAAATAATTCAAATATTTTTTGAAAAATTGTGCTGGCATCTCTCTCTCCCACAGAGCTTTTATACAGAATGTAGACTTCCGGTTTTCAGAAAGCCAAGGTAATTTCACACAAATGATGTCCAACCTCTGCTGTACCACACATGGATCTGTAAAAATGGACACCAAGGTAAAGGTGAAATAATGGCCAACCGTGAAAAAAACTATATGCCGTATATTTTGTGCTCGAAATAAAAAAGAAATGTATTAATATTACAGTACATTTAAAATGGTCAATTGTGTTAATTTGTTTACATGACACGACAAAAGAAAATCAGTCTTAATTTTAAAACATGAATCATGTTGAACTTCAGTTCTGTCTTGTATGGTGTCCTGGGTGAACCCTTTTAGCGCCAGTGGAGGAACTAGAATTTTATAAATGGGTTGGCCAGGGGGTGGACATGGCAAAATTAGGGGGGCCGTAGTCCATAAAAGAAAACAATGTTTAACTCTGTATCAAAAAAAGCATTAATTGAATCTCATGATCGCTTGTTACTTTACCTTACCCCACACTATACGGCACTGCATGGATTACTGGCACAAATGTAAACATAATGTAATTATAATGTAATTAACGTTATTTTATATAGCAAGGCAAGGCAAGTTTATTTGTATAGCACATTTCATACACAGAGGTCATTCAAAGTGCTTTACATAGAAATGAGAAAACAATGTATAACAAAGAAAAAATGTTATTCTCAAAGCACTTTACAGAGAAGAGTTCAAAGTTAAAAGGAGATCGATATAATAATAACAACAGGAAAATCAAAACAATAAGCAAAAAATATAATTACATATAGGCCAGTCTTAAAAAAAGAGATCTCATGTTAACTGCAGTAATAGCACGTATTGGTTAGACTGAATGAAAATCTGAAGTGCTGTTCCATTTGCAACAAAACCGGACTGTGTTCTCCCATTCTCGGGAGTTCATTGTTCTGAGTTTTAACTTGCCGTTCTTGGTATTGAGAAATGGCTCTGGTGATTTTGTGACATTTTTTCAATAGCACAGCTCAACACAGGATTTTTGAAAAAAAAATAATTTTTTTAAAAATAAAATGGATTAGACTTTGTTACAAAGTTACAGAAATTAGTCAGTTATGAGCAGTAAGTGATTTTCTCTTTTTCTTTTGTTATTATATTAACGTTCCTGACCCTTTCACTTCTTCTTCACTCCTCATTTCCTAACCTGGACAACTTATGGGTTCGACCTTTATTTGTCTCATCCATTATGTGTTCATCTACTGCATCAGCTGTTGCCATTAGGGGCGGTTCACATTTCATGTGTAAAATTGTGCAGAAAATGCAAAGTACCACATTCCTCCTTCCACACGCTTTTAGAAGAAGCATTCTTAAAGCTTAAAGGAATAGTACATTTTCTAAAAAAAATCCAGATAATTTACTCACCACCATGTCATCTAAAATGTTGATGTCTTTATTTGTTCAGTCGAGAAGAAATTATGTTTTTTGAGGAAAACATTCCAGGATTTTTCTCATTTTAATGGACTTTAATAGAGCCCAACACTAAATACTAATTTCAAAGGACTATAAACGATCCCAAACAAGGCATAAGGGTCTTATCTAGGGAAACGATTGTCATTTTGACAAGAAAAATAAAAAATATGCACTTTTAAACCACAACTTCTCGTCTAGGTCTGGTCCTGTGATACGCCAGCGCGACCTCACGTAAATGCAAAGTGACGCAGAGAGGCCACGTGTTACATATATGAAACGCACATTTGCGGACCATTGTAAACAATAAACTGACACAAAGACATTAATTAGTATCATTCAACATACAACAACGGAATGTTTCTCCACACTTTAAACACTGGGGCGTAGTTTCATGTTCGTCATCTGTGACCTCTTGACGTCATGACATATTGCGTGAGGTCACGCAGGCGTATCACAGGACCGGACCTAGATGAGAAGTTGTGGTTTAAAAGTGCATATTTTTTATTTTTCTTGTCAAAAATGACAATCATTTTGCTAGATAAGACCCTTATGCCTCGTTTGGGATTGTTTAGAGTCCTTTGAAACTCTGTTGAAAAAAACTGTTAAGTGTTGAGTTAAGGATTAAGTGTTGGGCTCTATTAAAGTCCATTAAAATGAGAAAAATCCTGCAATGTTTTCCTCAAAATCATTCTTTGTTCAGTCGAGAAGAAATTAAGACATCAACATTTTGGATGACATGGTGGTGAGTAAATTATCTGGATTTTTCTTTTAAGAAAATGGACTAATCCTTTATGTACTTTCAACTGGTGGCAGCACCTACTAGGGACGCAATAGTTCTCGTTAAAGAATTTAACTGTCCGATTATCCTCCTATGGTTGGATTCAAGCACACATTTCTAGTTACGTGAGAGTATCTGTCCAATCAACTCTTGCAAATCTGTTGCCAACCTCACAGTTCCTCCTCACGTGTTGGTGTGTGTGTTGTGGACCGTTTAGCGCGGCAAGCAAAGGAGAAAAGCCACTAATAGAGGCAACGCCAGCTTCATTTAAGTCTACTGCAGCAGCCATGCTCAAGAAACCGTGAACAAAACTGTAAAAGTTGCTTGGCGTGAGTGCTGTATGCCCAAGGCAATACATCTATTATGACGAGTCACTTATTGCACCAGGGTGTTGTTGATAGCACGCGATCGCAGGTAAGACCGAAACAGCACACGTTGCCTTCTGTGTTTAAATGTTGGTTCATGTAGTATAATAATGTAAGTACTCTTTAGTGAAAATGTTGATTTTGGCAGAGGTTAAAAACTGCTTAGGTTTTTATTTTTGTAAAGAAGCCTGTCGTGACCAAAGTGTTAGGCGTTTGTAACCCAATAAATAATTTTATTTTACTTTTATTTTAACAGAAGCCTTTTTGTCCCCTTAAACATACACATCAAAACGTACCGAAAACGTGACCCTAAAAGCGTAACACAAACCGAACCGTGAGTAATTTGAACCGCTGCATCCCTAGCGCCTACGCACCTGGATAAAAGAGTGAGTGGCATGCGCGGCACAGTCGCTCTCCATTTGCGCGGCCTTACTGCAGGTCTACATTCAAAAAAAGGTATTTGTACACGCAAAAGAAGCAAACTATTAACCGCCCCTAAATCTGAACCTTTATTACTATTTTTGCAATATTTAGAAAACTTCTCCGGACTCTGGAATCTACCACTTTTTGTTGTAAGTGAACCTGTAGTCACTGTAGACTGGGTTAAATTTCATTTTACCTAGGATAGTTTTTATTATTTTTCGAGGACCAGGGAAACATCACTAGCTACATTTGTTGTTTTAACCACTTGACAACCATGAAACGACATTTCACCTACAATTGAATACATTTGTTGGACCTTACTAAAACCTTGGGTAATACTGCTTGGTTAATAGTTACATTTTCTTGACATTGGTATAAATTTATGTTGAGACTGCAAACAATAATTGTGCCAAAAAAAGGGAAAATCACCTGTATGCCATTTTTGCTTCTCGCCCCAGAAGCCTTTAGTTTGCATAATGGTTAATATTTTAGGTAAAAACAGGTTGCAAAATATTTCTATTTCTGCTAAGTTGCTTTACTACAGTGCACATTATGAATTTTCTGAAATAAAATTGAACTAAAAGGAATTTAACAAATGTTTTTTTCTTTCTGTTAAGTTTATTCACTTTGAAATCGATCGGTGTTGATGTGTATAAATCATTTTTTACATCACACGACCTGCTTTTTTGTTGCCCTATCAAAACATTAATAACATAAGAGAAAAGTTACAACAGCAGTTTGTAAAGAGGACATAAGGGTCTCAATGCAAACTTTAACATTGTTCAGAATAAGTATGAGCTGGACAGATATGCAGGTAGGCACTCAATGTTACTGTGATACTATATTAAAAACTGTATGTTAACAGTTAATTGTTTTGGTTAAAGCTATAATATAAAATCTAACAATCTCCCTGTTGTGTGTTTATTAACATAAATGACAGGTTTCATTGTGGCTGACTGATTGGGCATTGTTGTATTTAATGAGCTCTTTCTTTAAAACCATTTTGTTTTAGTTGATGTAACATAGCCTGTTTGTAAACCGAGAGACAGAACGCTTTTGAGGTATTGTTATAGTCTAAAGTAATACAGTAGTTACACAGTAATTTAATGCTGTTGGAAGTTTTCTTTTTATATTGTCTTTAACAGCCGTGGTTCATGAATGTAAACAGCAGCTCTGGGATTGTTGACAGCTGGGCTTTTTGTATAAATAAAGAGTGTGATCATGGGAATTTGTGTGTTAACAGCTGATATTTGAGTTAGACCGTATAAATATTGGCAGGGGAAATAAATATCTCTCTTACCGTGGTATTGTTTGTCAGACAGAGTAACTACTGCAGACCATTTTCTTTTCTCTTGTGTGTTTTTATTGAGAGAATAACTTTAAAGCTCTTCAAACTAAATCACTGCTACCTGGATGTGATGTAGTGTGATGTATAAAAATACCAAATCTTTACATTTCTTATTTGTTCCAACATGAACTATTATATAGTGTCTTCTTGGAAAGTGGCTTATGAGGTTAATTCCTTTCCATTAGTTATTTAAACCATGAACAGATAATACACAGCACGATAAGCTGAAATTGTGCTTGCAAGCTGTAAATATCTTCAGATATGTTGTCAAATGCAAAAGTTGTCAAGTAATCTGCTTTCTCTCATGTTTTACCTTGACATATCTCCCTTCATGGTCAATGGTCCTGCCTTCTTCAGTTTTTACTTGTATGTTTTGATATGTGTTAGGTCCATATATGTTTGTGTTGTGTTGTGAATGTGAAAATTAACTTCCACCTCCTCTGTCAGCTCTAGCCAATGAATAGAAATAAGTGGAGAATTCAGGTCAGTTAGAAAAGCTGCTCAGTGTGATGTGGAATTGATTGAGGTCATTACTATTCATGAGCTCTCCAACTTGAGACCGCGCCCACATCATACGTGTAGTTCAGTGAGTTTCATAAAAAAGTTACAGCAAGGATGGCTAAACGTAAACCATACCGTATTCAGCCCATTGTTTTTCGTCGAGAGACATCATTCCTATCAAACGAGGGATGATAGGAATATTTGGATGTTCAGAAGAACGCTGGATTTGTAGAGAGACTGCAATATTGGATCCGGACAGAATGGCGCAGCTTATGTGGGTAAAACACTTTAGTACTATGTGTCACTATCAGTGGCGGCCGGTGACTTCTCTTCCGAGGGACGCAAATTCACGTGAATTCATGCGAATTCATGCTGCACACGCGTCGAAAGGGTTTACGATAAAAGACGTGTGTGTGTGTGTGTATGTAAGGGTTAATGATAAAATTTGTGTGTGTAAGACAGACACTGTGTCTTAAGACACTTACTTAACAGTAAACTGATTATACGTGAGATTACATGAGTATTGAAAGTTACGAAAAAGCTTACGTTGACTACGAAAAACTGTTATTCAATCATAGCAGTGGGCATTTACTTCCAAGCCGTCAATGCGGTTGGCCCATTAAAACGGACCATTTCTCGAGCCAGCATTAAAACCAGAGTACAAAACCTTATTGCTTTTGATGTTTTTGGATGTAAAAACCATGCGAACGTCATGAGTAGACCTCATTAGAGCAACACACTGCCACCAACTGGACATGATTAGGAATTACATTTAGTCATTTTTAATGCGACCGACCGAACACCCACACACACAAACACACTTAAGTTGCCTAATCACACACCAGTACGTTTCTTTTTGCTTTAATACCAAACGTGCCACAAAATTTTGTCTATCATGCAGTCCATCATGCATTCACACTTTAAAACAGCAAACAGGGAAAACAATAAAACATATTACTTACATGGTATCCAGCTAGCCAACTCTGTTTGCCTCATTTGACTCCGTTGGTCAATCTGGTCCAAGCTTCTTTATCCTTTATTTATTCTTTAACCAAACGTCTTGTTAAGGGTGATTTTGTAAGGATAATTTTTTTTCATCTCAAGATATTTCACTTGCTTCCACTGATCAGTACTAGAGGTCGACCGATTTATCGGCCGGCCGATTAATTGGCCGATTTTTGGCATATTTTAAAAAATCGGCTTTGGCCGATTTTGCTGCAAAATTAGGCCGATTAATAGGCAGGCGCATCTGCGGGCACCTAAGCGCTGTTGTAGAACTCGTGACGCTGCCTCTTGCTGCAAGCAGCTCGCTCCCGTCTCGTGTGTGTGCAGCCATGCCTTGTTCACAAACAGCTTTACTAAATGATGGCGGATCGCGCGAATTAAGCAGCCAGTACAACAGCGCGACGGGCTTATGTCTCGCGGTGCACTGTCCATGCAAAGATTAGGCTCATTTCATGTGATTAATGAGTGATGATGAGTTTTGTTTGCGTGACAGAGAGAGAAGAGCCGCGCCCGCACGCTTTCTGTCTCCCTGCTTTTATTACTCAAAACAAAACTGACCCGATGGCGAAAGGTCGGAAGACCAAATCATATCCACCGAGGAAAAGTTTTTCGTGTTGTGACAGTAAGACTGTTTACAGTTTTGCACTGCTCAGCCTGGATTAGAACACAGCGCGTCCGATTCGCGAACTGACTCCTTTGAACGGATTCATTTGAATGAACGGTTGAAACAACAGATCTGTCCCTACACTAAAGTCACAAGACGTCACTGTCAGCACAATCAGTCACTTATAGCGCCTCAGAAATAAGAATGTAAATGTGTTTAAAAAGATTTGCCCTAAATAACAGTCTCAACTAAAAACCATAGACTTTTACTATGTTAACTTTATGATGAATAAATATTTTATTAGGTCTACCAAATAAGGATTTTATCCTACAAAGCAATAAAAGCCATGGTAAAAAACTGATCAAAGATGATGACAGCAGAGTGTCAGGTAATATCTGTGTCTGATAAATGCATGGTGCAGAGGAGGTTGTAAAACTCTTCAGAAAGACCAGTCATATATTTTTAAATACTTTGACTTAAATAGTGACATTTTTGCATTTAAAATATCTGCTAATAATGATGAGAACATTTTGATTATTATGTACAAATAGAAAATCGGCCAAACATATCGGCCATCGGCTGCCCTGATTTCTAAAAAATCGGCATCGGCCAGAGAAAAAGCATATCGGTCGACCTCTGATCAGTACTGTAGCTATCAACGACAATCTGCAACGAGATTATGAGACTGAGAAAGATCCAATCACATTAGGTAAAAAACATGAAAAACAAGTGGGAGGGTTTGGTGCACACAATCCTGCGCCACAAGGCGGATCCGAAACCAGCCAATTACAGCTCAGTCACGTTTTTACCCTTTTTACTGACCTACATAGACACTCCTTTGGGGCACGCCCCAGACACACAAAGAACAATTTTTTTTAAATAAATTATGACATGACTAACAGTAAAATAGTACAGCTAAATATACTAGTCAACATTTGAAGTGGATCAAAAATGTTTGTCAAAGTTGTCCTACAACAAGAATGGGTATTAGGTATTGGTTTTATGTAAACTTTAATTAAACGTTTTGATCCACTTCGAATGTTGACTAGTGTAGTTTTCTTTTGTATTAATTTGCACTATATATTTAACTTTGGTAACATGTTAAAGTAGCTTTACTCTCTGGCCAACCTTAAGGGGGCAGCCCCCCCTATTGACCAGCCGTCAGTGAAGTGGGCCCACCTGTGGACCCGTGGCATTTTAGAAAATGTCTCTCACTATGTCATTCCTTTACAAAAATGGACAGTGACATTTAGCAGGATATAAATGTTTTAAGGCACATTCTCTTCATAAATCAATCAATTACTCACCCTACAAAACTTTTTTATAAAACACTGTTTTCAATATGTTCAATATGTATTCTAGAAACTTAGACCTTTCCAATGATACACAATTTTTGTGATAGATAAAAAATGTACATGCAAAATATTGAAGTAAACCACAGGTGTCCCGCTCACGTGACAGCACCACTTAAGGGTTAACTAACTAAACTACACTAACTAAACTAAACTAAATAAACTAATTAAACTAAACTAACTTAGCTTAACTTAACTAACTAAACTTAACTCAAATAACTTGTCCTAACTAACTAAACTAACTCAAACTAACATATCCTAACTAGACTAACTAAACTAACTTATCCAACTAAACTTAACTAAACTTATTAAACTAACTTATTTTAACTAACAAACTAATTAAACCAACTTAATTTAGGGTGGGTTTCACCAACAAAGATTAGGCCTAAATCTGGTTTAAATCAAGGCTATTTAATAATTGTAATTTATTTTAAATGTAAGCAGTTTGATCTTGGATTTAATTTCAAAACAAACGTGGATTAACTATACTCTTGTTGCTCCATCACTTTAAACTCAGATTTAAATGTCAGTTAAGGATTAAATTAAATTAAATTTACTGTGGAGGTTTAAATTCTTAAAATGGCAGCACTTATTTGGTGGATTGGAGAAAATGAAAGAGTTCCTTGCAGAAAAATAAGGGACCGTCTCAACCCTGTTGAGTTTTATGATGGTGATGAATTTTAAAAGCCGTACCTTTTCAGCAAGGAATCTGTGATGAGATTAAATAAAAAAATTGAGCCTGCAATTACACATGGCAGTGACTGAAATGAATCCATACCTCCCATGCTCCAGCTTTAAACAGCCTTGCGCTTTTACGCTAGCCTGGCTCCGCCCTCCTACGTGCTTCCGCTTATTTTTCATTTCGCTTCAGCAGTACGTCTGGGATGGCTCTATAGAGTTTCGTTTTCTCCTGCAAAAATCTGCAGGACCAATCAGCGAACAGATGGGGGTGGCTAAGAACGATGACGTTGAGGTCGTGCGTCAGTTTGAGTTGTAGTTCAGTAATGGCAGCGGAGAAAGACGTGAGAAAAGCTATTCGCTCCGTTGTTGCAAAACTGCCGAATATACAGAAGTTAAAGCCGGAGCAAGAACCAGGTTTGCTAACTTTTGTTTGTCTGATTATTCTGACTTGTTGTTTCCGGACGGTTTCGGTGCATGATATACGTCACGACCACATGTTAGCGATTGGCTTTGGCAGATCCTGAGTGACTCTGGGCAGATCCAATAGTTTTAAACTTCAACAGAGGACCCTCCTTAACGGAAGTAACGCTTTCCAATGGAGCCTGGCCAGACTCTCTGTACAAATTAAATGAATGTACGAGAGTCTGGTTATACCAGGCTACTTTTACGCTACTGGTTGTTTCCAAATTGTGGATGGGGACCTTTTTGGAATACATATGTCAACAGTGAGTAGAATTGTTTGGAAAAGTATCGCAGGTGATTGCAGCCTTGAAAAAAATCAACAAATAAGATTTGCCCCAACAGGAGAAACATCTGCTGGATTTTACAGAAGAGCTGGTTTTCCAGGAGTTTTAGGAGCTATTGACTGCACTCACATTCCCATTCAAAACCCAGGTGGAGAAAATGGAGAGCTGTTTCGCAACAGGAAGGGCTACTGTTCCTTCAATGTTCAAGTTGTTTGTGATGAAAGGTTCAAATCACCAACATTGTAGCTCGATGACCAGGATCTACACATGAAAGCAGGATCTTTGATAACATCCACCTCTGTGCCCTGCTTGAAAGCCATACATTTCAGGGCCACCTAGTAGGGGACAATGGATACCCCTGTCACGCCTACCTACTGACACCCATACTTAACCCTTTAACAGCAGCTGAGAAACGATACAACACCTGCCAGATTGCAGCAAGAGGTCTTGTCGAAAGGGTGTTTGGAAAAAGTGGTTTCCCTGCCTGCAGAGTGGGCTTCGAACAAAGCTTGATACAACATTGGCAGTCATTGTTGCTCTAGTAGTTCTGTATGAGTTTGGGAAAAGACTTGGAGATGAGGTACTTATTAGAGTTTGAAGTGGATTACAGAATTGAACACACAGAGGATGAAGAAGAGGAACACAATTCTGCCACTCCAAATGACAATGCTGTCCAGAGGACCTAAATTTAAAGCATTTCACTGCATAATCCCTTATGCAACAAACATATACTGCAGTATATTGGAAAATATCATGTAATATATTAGGCAATATATTACCATATATCGGATTTAATATTTATATTTCCCAATATATTGTAATATATGCATAGAAAATATCATGTAATATATTAGGCAGTATATTCCCATATATAGGATTTAATATTTATATTTTCCATTATATTGCAGTATATGAATAGACCATACATGTATATATTGATACAAAATATATTGTAACCAAGACCAAAAAGGGCACTATGTTTTTCCATGTAATAGTTTGTCTTTATATGATTTAATATACTGCAATATATGCAGGGGCGTCGCTAGATCCCTTTTACTGGGGCACATGCCCCAGTGTAAATCTTTTGTGTCCCGGTGTAAATCTCAAGTTTAAATTTTAGCAGTTAACTAGTGTATTCGCGGCAAAAACGGATCTATATGCAATGTAGTTACCCAATTTACGCTTGTAAAAGCGACGAAGCAGTCGCATTGACTCGTGCACACACGTATCCATGTCCATGCACGTCTTTGCGTTCATCTGCACACAACCGCATTCAAAAGGTGATGCCAAGCGAGTTAGCTTATGAAAACATGACCAGACTAAAGTAAGTTTCTAAATAATAATAATAATCTTATTTTGACTCGATCATTATTGGCTTCTTTAGATGAACATGTTTTGTGCAAAGCAGGGAAAGCGAAGCAGACAAGAGAGATGATGAGTTTTAAGGAGGTAAGACAAACTACATCCTCACCCGATCAGGTCTGAAACATTAGAGGAAAAATCTCAGGAAAACCTCGTCAAGTCTGTAGAATTGAATTGTTGCTGAGACAGATGTAAGATGTTCTTAAGATTATCTAAGTGTACTTCACTGTGCTATTTTGAGGCACCATGAATATGAACTAACATGCACTTTTAACATACTATCTCTGTATAAAAAAACTTATTTAGTTAACACTTGTATTAATCTTGAACACAACTTTTATACAAAGATGGGTTCAAGTTTACTACAAGTGGTACATAAATACATTTTTTAAATACATTTTTAGCACATTTTAGTTCATATTTATGGTGTCTCAAAATAGCACAGTGAAGTACACTAAGATGATCTTAAGAACATCTTAATATATTAAAAATTTGTCTTTAGTACTTCTTAAGTACAAAATTAGTGTGCGAAAATAAAGCACTTAAAATACACTATGGAAGTGTACTACTTTTTCACCTTGGTTAACACATGAGTCAGTTTTGGTGAACTGTTACTTCAAAACTCTACACACAAATCCTTACATTTCTCAGTGCTTACACCATCTGGTCATATGGAAAGCACTAGCATTCAATACTGTTCACTCAAGTCAGCACAGCTTAGCAAACAATTACCAAGCTGGAAACACTAAAAGTCAAAATTGAACACACAGCAATCAGATCCTTCAATAGATACATAAAAGGGCCTGAATCTGTTCATTGAGCTTTGAAACAATGGATCCACAGAGAAATGAAGGAATAGGTCGAGGAAGAGGAGGAGGAAGAGGAGGAGGGAAAGAAGAAGGACATGGTGAAGGAGGAGAAAGAGGACATGGTAAAGGAGGAGGGAGAGGACATGATGAAGAAATAGGTCGAGGAGGAGTAGGAAGAGGAGGAGGGAGAGGAATAGGAGGAGGGAGAGGAGGAGGGAAAGGAGGAGGACGTGGTGAAGGAGGAGGAAGAGGACATAGTGGAGGAGGAGGAAGAGTAGGAGGACGTGGTGAAAGAGGAGGAAGGAGATGAAGGGCAAGGTGACAAGCAATTTCAAGGTGAAATACAAGCCACTCTAGTTGACCATGTCCTGGTCCATGGTATGACTATGAGGGAGGCTGAGCAACGAGTAAAGCCTAATTTGAGTCGCTTTACTTATGCCTCCATCTTCAGAGCCTTCAGGGAGGAAAACAGATAGGTGTACTTACAGTAAGACTGCTCTATACAGTAACTTTAGTGTGCATACACTGTTGGACTATGCTACTGGAATAAAAAAATGCATCAAATTGCCTTCCATACAGATAGACATATCAGCAGATGAATGCAAGGGGTGGATCAGGCAAGAGGATTTTACCCTTGCTGTTTGGCTAGGACCAATATAGCCTGTGATGTGGATGAGATTCTCTGGCCTGACCCAGAACTAAGACGGGATGTTGAGGCGAAATATTACAATTTACAGTTGTGCTGTGTATAGCACATGAATGAATAAAAATGCATACATTGATTGTGTCTTTTTGGTCATGTGAAAAGGTTTTTGAGGGGGAGAACCACAAGCAACTTACCAGTTTTGGATATATTGTTTTGAATTGATTGCACAAGTGTGTAATACTATATTGTAGTGTGTGTGTTTTTGAAAGCTTGTGTGTGTTGTCTGAGGGAAAAGTTTGGTATTTCAGTAAGAGTGAATGGTTTTGAGTGTAGAGCTTCATTTTGACCTGAAAATATGATGTTTGGAGTATTGTGTGAGACTTTATGGAATTGTCTTTACTGTTTTGAGAATATGAGGCATAGTTTCAAGAAATGTGTAATAATGTTAGGTATAACGAAGATTATACTTGTATATATGTATCTTTTGCAGTAACTGTTGAACTGTAGAATAGTGGGTTGAGCAAAGGACATTGTATAGAAGTGTTGCACACTTCTTGCACACAGCAGGCTTTCAAAAAAGTCAGCAAAAAATGGCGGGCCTGTGCCCCAGTAGAGCTTTATATCTAGCAATGCCCATGAATATATGGATGTGCTATGTATGTATGTATGTATGTATATATGATTTAACAATTTTTACTTTCCAAATAAACAACTACAGCATATTCATGAATATGCATGGCATATAGCCTAAAGAAAATATTAAAGACAAAAATCTGCATTACACAAATAACAGTTTTATTGACACAGCAGAGACCTTTCTTTCATTTTCTACGTTTGTCAGTACTCTACTCAGCACCGACTGCTTCAACCAGAATGCGTGCCAAAGGCGATGGAGCATAATGCTTGAGTAGGAAGCTGAGATTCAGGCGCGAGGAGAGGACAAGGACACATACCTGTGACTAGCAACAATGAGGCTGATAGGTCCTGACCAGAGATGTATAGTAACGAAGTAGAACTACTTCACTACTGTACTTAAGTACTAAAAGACAGTATCTGTACTCTACTGAAGTATATATTTTTTCTCCTACTTCCACTTTTACTTCAGTACATATTTTCGATGAGTTTAATACTTTTACTCCGATACATTTTTTATGTGCTGCATAGTTACTCGTTACACTCAAATGTTACGAATCATTCCAAACCCACATTATCACTGCCAGAGCGGTGATACACATTAGAAACACACACAGATCGTGTTCTAAACCAATCGGAGATAGTGAAGGGCGGACCCCTCCCTCCCTCTCACTCCCAAATATGAGCCGGGGTTGTGGACAAAGTGAAGCAAATAGAGAACCAAAGTGCGCGAGAAAGACAGAGAGAGAGAGAATGCGTGAGAAAGGGCGAGTGTGCGTGAAAGAAGGAAACTTAAGTTCATTGAAACACCTTGTACCTTTACTGTACCTATTACCATTATATCGACTAATATTTAATTATTTGGTTAAATTAATCTAAATTATCTGAACAGTCCTGTCTTTGTACTCCTGCTACAGCCAAAGGAATTGTGAGTGTCCTTTAGCTAAAACATTTGAAATAATATAAACAATATTATATTCAAACTTTTGACTGTTTTCTTTAATAACTACATTACACAATACTTGTACTTTTACTTTCAGTACTTGAGTAGTATATTTTAAAATAAACTACTTGCAATACTTAAGTACAAAACATGTTTAATACTTTAGTACTTCCACTTAAGTGCTGTGCTTAAAGAGCACTTCAACTTCTACTCAAGTCACTTTTTTGATAGAGCACTTGTACTTTTACTCAAGTCTGGGTCCCTAGTACTTTATACATCTCTGGTCCTGACCTATAGTCCTAACTCATACTCCTAATCAGTAGGTGGCGGTAATGCACCTAAAAGTTGTTTGCTAACCACCAGTAAAACTTGAGAAGGAGACTGATCGTTGGCATGCTCTCAACCCAGGAAAAACTTCAAGCTTTACAAGGTACATAGTTTTCAGAGGTGGTGCTTTCCAGTTTTGATTGCATCTCTTCCAGGAGAGATTTTTGTGAACCAGAGGGGAAGGAGTGAGAAGGGAGAGAGTAATCGTTGTTGTTTTGTTCCACAGATGCTGTTTTAAACCAGTTTCCACGGCCGAAGCTGATGTTAGAAAATCCATCAACAGTAGAATATGCGAGCTAAGACACCAGGTGAAGTGCAAAAGCATGGGTATATAAGTAATTTAAACCAGTGAAGAGCCAAGATGGACTCCTAGCCAGGATAAAGGCCTGTTCTTTTGGTAATTTATTTCTTTGCTTTTTCACATTGCCAAAGCTCCTTGAAAGTTTGTTTATTATTTATTTATCTATTATTGTCTGTGCATTTTGTTTATATTGTATTTTTAACTGTATAACGGCACTGCTGAAAGTTTGAAATAAATAGACCTTTGTAATTTAAATTGCTTTCATTAATATTTTGTATATTTTCTGTTTTATGTCACTCTTTTAAAATGTAATTTATGTTAATGTAATGCAAGACATTTATGTAATGTAAAGCAAACCACATTGTCTGACCATGTGCAAAATCTCTTGTGGTTGTAATAGGTCTGTTTAGCTCTCTACCTCAAATTAGTTTTAGTATGTGTGCCTGATTAAAAGAAAATAAAGGTGGCTTTTGATAGATTATCCATTAGTCTGTGTTAATATGTGGTATAAATGTGTGTACATATTTTTATGTATATATTTCTATATATTTTTACATATTATTTAAAATATATTCTACAATATAGTAAACATACATGTGACACTATATCTGTACATATATTGTTAATACATTTTTGCATATCAATCGGAATACAATATGGTGGATATTTGTAAATATAAAATTGCATATTTTGAGATATATAAACACATATATTATATTCACGTGCAATATATTAAAAGCGACAATTATTTATATTTATCAATATACTGCAATAAATTACATATATATAGAATATATGTATCAACATATTACTCATGTATTTTACAATATACTGCAATATATTGCATACATAAAGAATATATGCATCAACATATTACTCCATATATTGCCAATATATACTGCAATATATTACATACATAAAGAATATATGCATCAACATATTACTACATATATTGCCAATATATACTGCAATATATTACATACATTAAGAGTATATTTATCAACATATTACTCCATATATTGCCAATATATACTGCAATATATTACATACATTAAGAGTATATTTATCAACATATTACTCCATATATTGTCAATATATACTGCAATATATTACATACATTAAGAGTATATTTATCAACATATTACTCCATATATTGCCAATATATACTGCAATATATTACATACATAAAGAATATATGTATCAACATATTACTAAATATATTGTCAATATATACTGCAATATATTACATACATTAAGAGTATATTTATCAACATATTACTACATATATTGCCAATATATACTGCAATATATTACATACATATAGAATATATTTATCAACATATTACTCCATATATTGCCAATATATACTGCAATATATTACATACATTTAGAATATATTTATCAACATATTACTACATATATTGCCAATATATACTTCAATATATTACATGCATTTAGAATATATGCATCAATATATTACTTCATATATTTCCAATATATTATGGGATATATTAAATAGTATAATGAGATGTATTTAATCAATATATGAAAACGGCAATAATTGCAGTATTGTATAATATATTGCAATATATCACTTACATATATATAATATATTTTTATATAATATATCATGATATATATTGCTTTGTAAATTTCACAATATATGGAGACACATTAAATATATTGTCATGTAATATATTGAGAAATATATGTTTGTTGCATAAGGGATAGCAGTGTGTATGTGTGTGTATATTTATATAGCACATAGTAATGGTGAATATAGTGTAGTACTGTAATGTAATAAATGTAATATAGTATGAAATTTATAAATGTATGCATGTATGTTACTTTAAAAGGGATAACTTGATAAACACATACATATGTCATGACTGCTGGGTGATCGATGGCTGTGTGATCTGTGTGTGTGTGTGTTGTTTACCTGTGGTGCCGGTTCCTCGTGTGTTCACTAACTCCGCCCCTTGTTTCGGTAATTGTTCACCGGTGGTGTCTCGTTTACCTTTTCCTTTATATTGCACGTAGTCCTGTCCTTCGTTGCGCGCTCATTGTTTTATCACAGTCCTGCTGCCCTGCCCTGCCCTGCCCTGCCCTGCCCTGCCTTGTCTTGTCAGTCGCTCTCTGTCTTCTCCTCTATTACCCCAGGTTTGGTTTCGGCGTTCGGGGACTCGTCTTCACCCGGACCGCTCGCTTGTGGAGTACTGGATTATATCGACTTTGTTTGTCTCTCGGTACAGCTGTCTCCCTCTCTCTCCGGTTTGCATCATCACCAGTGAGTGGAGTACACCTAATTACCATTGTGGATTATATTGACTCTAACGACTGTTGTTTCTCGGAACCGCTGGTTCGCTTCCTTTTTAGGCGGTGACCAGTGGTTTCCGAGTAGCTCCTCTACATCAGGATTACACAGTGGATTACCCGTCTGAGAACTTGGATTTTCCATCTTCCATCTCCGCCTGTCATCCACCTCCAGGGCGGCGTGTTTCATCCCTCTGTTGCGTGTGGTGATGGTGCTGGTGTTCTCGACGGAGCGCGTGGGTGGCTCTCTCTCTTCCTTCGGATCTGTACTGGATTATTGTGTAGCGCCGACTCACTCTCTCCTACTGTGGGAGTGCTTCATTCCCACAGTAGTGTTTCCACCAGAGTGAGTCAACGGGTGTACGCCGTGTGTGGATCTACCAGTGACTTGGCTCTCCAGTTTCTATCTCCCTTTTTCTAAATAAATTGTTAAACTTGCACTTGACTCTGAGTTCATTTCCTGACAACATACGTATATATATATATATATAAGATAGCTAATTTAAAGAGCACCTATTATGGGATACACGTTTTTAAACATCCTTTTGTGTGTAAGTGTGCATTAGTACATGCTAACGATATTCAAAAAGTACATACCTCAAAGAAAACGATGACGCGAGTTATCGTCTCTAACGTTCGAGGACTATAAAAAACACTCGGATTGAAGGCAACAGTTTACTTCCTGGGATTAGTGACGTAGATAAGACCAACATTATCATAGTTCAGCCCTCTCTGCTTTGCTTGGGTACGCCCTCAAAGACGGGGGTGGGGAGCGCCGAGTCAGAAGAGAGCTAAAATGGCGGAGGTTGTGAGTCCCTGCTTTGACTCTGTTTGCAAACTCTTGTTTCATTGTTTAAGCGATTAAATCTCTCGAGTAGACGCTGTCTCTTTCGATGCGAGGGCAAAATAGCACTTTATGGACTTCCACAGAGGACATCATGTTTAATTCAATTTTATTTATATAGCGCTTTTCACAAAAGTCAATTGTTTCAAAGCAGCTTTACATAAATAGAAGCAGTGAAAAGCACAGAAAACGACAGATAGCACAACAGAATACATGATAGCATGAGCAGTTAAATTTGCTGCGGCTATGACTCAATATTATAATTGCACGTATTACTAAAGCAACGTATAGAAGAGGAAGCTAGGTAAAGCCCAAAAAGGCTGCCTCCCCGGGGTGAAAAACCCCCTAGGAGAAAAAAAAACCCGGGCTTTTATCCGAGGAAAAATAAGTCCTAGGAGGGAAAAACCCTTGGGAGAACGGAAATGGAGATTTAGCGGAGATTAAGCGGTTCTGCTGGTGATCGTTGGTCAGGTATCAGCTGGGCATAACGTTGAAGGACAGCCAGTAGATCAGAGGTGTGCCGACTTTCACATCTACCGGGACTGGGTCTGTTTGTCTCGTCCTCGGGTCGAGGACGAGACAGGGAGAGAAAAACAAAATCGTATTAGCGTAGCGGCCGTTCATATGTATTGAAGTGTCACACAGTGATGTGGTTTAACTCAGCTTAGTTCCAGACAGACTAAATATTGCGGCATAATTATATTATCCACAGTTGAGGATTTAGCAAATTGGGGGCCCAATGCGAGGGTATATATGGTAAATAAGGGTCGCCTTCCGATCTTTAAGAGAAAATGAAACCTGACGACCCGTTTGACTAAGGCCTAAAGCCCCACTGTCGTCGTTAATGCAGGTTCAGTGGCAAACGGGTCTATATTGTATACCATTTACAGGACCAGGAGAAAACGCCAAAAACATCGCAACCCGACCATACGTGCTAACCCGTTTGACTAAGGCTTGAGGCCCCACTGTCGTCGTTAATGCAGGTTCAGTGGCAAACGGGTCTGTATGGCATACTATTCACAAGACACACGAAAGCGCGAAAAACGCAACCCGACCATACATACCAACCCGTTTGACTAAGGCTGGAGGCCCCACTGTCGTCGTTAATGCAGGTTCAGTGGCAAACGGGTCTGTATGGCATACTATTCACAAGACACACGAAAGCGCGAAAAACGCAACCCGACCATACATACCAACCCGTTTGACTAAGGCTGGAGGCCCCACTGTCGTCGTTAATGCAGGTTCAGTGGCAAACGGGTCTGTATGGCATACTATTCATAAGACTTACGATAGCGCCAAAATCGCAACCCGACCATACGTGCCAACCCGTTTGACTAAGGCTGGAGGCCCCACTGTCGTCGTTAATGCAGGTTCAGTGGCAAACGGGTATGTATGGCATACTATTCACAAGACACATGAAAGCGCGAAAAACGCAACCCGACCATACATACCAACCCGTTTGACTAAGGCTGGAGGCCCCACTGTCGTCGTTAATGCAGGTTCAGTGGCAAACGGGTCTGTATGGCATACTATTCACAAGACACACGAAAGCACCAAAATCGCAACCCGACCATACGTGCCAAACCGTTTGACTAAGGCCGGAAGCCCCACTGTCGTCGTTAATGCAGGTTCAGTGGCAAACGGTGGCAAACTATTTAATGCAATTCATTTTAAGTGTTCATGTAGAAAAGGTTTTTATTTATTTATTTGGTTGGTCTGTGTTATGACCGTGAGTGCTTTGTTCCGTGAAAATAACTATTGCGAGTTAAGAACCTTTACTAGACAAATTATGCGAATGCTTTGTTGAAGAGAAAAGTTTTAAGTCTAGATTTAAAATGATCGACTGTGTCTGATTCTCGGACATCGGTTGGTAAATCATTCCAGAGCTTAGGGGCTAAGTAGGAAAAGGATCTTCCACTTTTAGACACTTTTGATAGTCTAGGGATAATCACTAGGCCAGAATTTTGCGACCGTAGTGTGCGTGATGGATTGTATTCTGATAGTAATTCTCTAAGATATGAGGGTGCTAAGCCATTTAAAGCTTTGTAGGTGATTAGTGATATTTTAAATTGGATGCGATATTTAACTGGTAGCCAGTGTAAAGATGCCAGAATTGGGCTTATGTGGTCATACTTCTTAGATCGAGTAAGTACCCTTGCAGAAGCGTTTTGAACTAGCTGAAGCTTGTTGACCTGATTTGAATGGCATCCCCCGAGTAGCGAGTTACAATAGTCTATTCTAGAGGTCATAAAAGCATGAATAAGCTTCTCTGCGTCAGATGTAGACAGTATATGGCGTATTTTTGAGATATTTCTAAGATGGAAGAATGCTGTGCGGCAGACGTTGGCGATATGACTATCAAAGGATAAGTTGCTGTCGAACATCACACCTAAGTTCCTAACCGTGGAAGATGGCACCACAGTACAGCCATCTATGTGCAATTTGTAATCTGACATATTATGTTTGTAGCGATTTGGTTCAATAATAAGTACCTCTGTCTTATTGGAGTTGAGCTTAAGAAAGTTATGTGCCATCCAGTCACTAACATCGCTAATGCAGTCTTTTAGTTTAGAAAACGTGTGTGTTTCGCTGGGATGCGAGGAGATGTAAAGCTGGGTATCATCCGCATAGCAGTGAAAACTTATGTTATGTTTCCTGATAATGTCTCCTAGGGGTAACATGTATAACGAGAACAGGATAGGACCTAAAACTGATCCCTGCGGTACACCGTATTTAACCAGGGAGTGATATGACTCTTCCTCATTTACATAAACAAAGTGATAGCGATTGGTTAGATATGACCTAAACCAGGCTAGCGCCTGACCACTGATACCAACATAGTTTTCTAGTCTATTGAGTAGGATTCTGTGGTCTATTGTGTCAAATGCTGCACTAAGGTCTAGTAATATAAGAATTGAGATTTCACCAGGATCGGATGTTAATAGGAGGTCATTTGTAACTCTAAGCAACGCTGTCTCTGTGCTATGGTGGGGCCTGAATCCTGATTGGAACTTTTCATATGTACTATTATTTGTCAAGAATGTGCGTAACTGGCTTGCCACTACCTTTTCTAATATTTTCGAAAGAAAAGGGAGATTTGAGATTGGTCTAAAGTTATTAAGTTCTCCTTGGTCAAGCTGTGGTTTTTTAATCAGCGGTTTAATAACTGCTAGTTTGAAAGCTGTTGGAACGTATCCTATTTCTAGCGATGAGTTAAAGATATTTAGAACCGGGGTTGACACTACAGGGAATACTTCTTTAAGTAGTTTTGTGGGAACGGGGTCTAATATACAGGACGATGATTTGGATGATGTGACTAGTTTAGAGAGCTCATCTATTGTAGTAGGTTTAAATGAATCAAGATGTTCGTATGGTAGTCTAGTGTTAAGTGAACTAATGGGTAGAGTGGTGGCTGCCTGGGTAGCTACGATGTTTTCCCTAATAGCCGAAATTTTGTTAGAAAAGAAGTTCATGAAGTCGTTACTATTGTGTTGAAGTTTACTATTGGTTTCTGTTTGTTCTTTGTTTCTAGTCAGTTTCGCAACTGTGCTAAAGAGGAAACGAGGGTTATTATGATTCTCATTTATAAGCTTGCTAAGATATGTAGATCTGGCGGTTTTAATAGCCTGTCTGTAGTGTTTAACACTCTGTTTCCATGCTGCGCGCCATACTTCTAACTTTGTGCTTCTATAATTTCTTTCCATTTTTCTAGCTGCCTTTTTAAGAGCTGCTGTGTGATGGTCATACCATGGAGCTGGCGGTTTTTCTTTGAATCTCTTTTTTCGAATGGGAGCAACGGCATCCAATGTGTTAGAACAGACATTGTTTAGGTTTTCTATTTCAATATCTAGATCGTCACAGTTATCTGCTACATGTTTCATTTGGGACAGGTCTGGAAGAGTGCTAATAAAGCTATCTTTAGTGGTGGAAATTATTGTTCTGGCTAGTCGGTAGCATGTTGTAGATTGAGTGATCCTATCTAGAAGTACAGTGTATAACACAAGGTAATGGTCAGAAACTGCATCACTCTGAGGTGATATTTCGACGTCATTAATATTGAGTCCGAGTGACAGAATTAAGTCTAATGTGTGATTACGAGTATGCGTTGGCCCTGTCACGTTTTGTCTAATATTGAGAGAATTTAGAACATCTATAAACGCACGTCCTAATGCGTCTTTTGGGTTGTCCACATGGACATTAAAATCACCAACAATATGAGCTTTATCTACAGTGACTACAAGCTCAGATAGGAAATCTGCTATTTCATTAAGGAAATCTGCATGGTGGCCCGGTGGTCTATAGATTGTCGCTAAAGCAAAAGAAAGCTGTTTGTGGTTACGATCAGTTATTTCCATATTTAACAACATTACTTCAAATGATTTAAATTTTAGCTCAGATTTTTGGTTTACTTTAAACATTGTGTTGTATATTGTAGCTACACCACCCCCTCTCCCCTTTAATCGAGGTTCGTGTTTATAATAATAGTCTTGTGGGGTGGATTCATTTAAACTAATGTAGTCGTCTGCTTTAAGCCAGGTTTCTGTTAAACAGAGTACATCTAAGTTTTGGTCTGTAATTATTTCATTGACAATAGGTTCTTTATTGGTAAGCGATCTAATGTTAAGAAGGCCGAATTTTAAGATTCGAGATTCATCTGTTAATGTATTGTTTTCTAATTTTATTTGAATCAGATTTGTACCAGATGTAACAAGTGAAGAAGATTTTTTAATTCAGAACTATATCTTTGGTGAACATGGTATTCAGATTCAAATGTGTTTTGCAAGTAAACATGTCTCATGCTTGTAAACTGAAGACTAGCAGTCTTAAAAACTGCAATGTATGCAGAGTTTAAAATATGGTAACTGAGAGCAGAGCTAAAAATGCATAGGCTGACATTTAAGGAATGAAGTCACAACACCTGTCAAACATAAAAACATGCTAAAAACAACTACATGGGAGGGGTTTCAACTTTTAGAGAACTGTATATTAGGTTGCATTCTGAAAAAGACTCTTTAGTTGCTTGGCCACCAACTCGGCCTTATTGTTGTATGCAATAAAGTCATCTTTTGGCAATGGAACCCTCTGCTGAAAATTATTTTTCATAATCACTAAAAAAATCCACAACATTTGGCGCCCGAACAGGGACTGGAAAGGAGCATGGAGGTGGATGACCGTTGTGGGCTGAGTTTGGATGAGCGGCATACACAGGACCAGGTAAGCAGTTTTTGCTTATTTACTGGTGTACTGTTGTGTTGCTCATCTGGGTTGGCTCATGGTGGACAGACTTTCAAAATGCTCTTCCAACATAAGAACTAAGAGTAATACAAGTTAAAAAGGGTTCCATTTCCAAGGATTTTGATGCATGGTGTGATATTTTTATGATGAAGAAGGGATTAAAACAGCCTGAGCTCAAGGTGTAATCTGTGGTTTTGCTAAGTAAGCCTTGTTTTAGCATTAACCTGGAACAGATTGATAAATTGCTAAGGGGCAATAAAAAGTTAAATTGCTGAGGGGCAATGAAATATATAATCTGTGTTTATTTTTAAACATATAAAAGGCCTTTGACGAAGGGCCTTTGACGAATAAATAGACTGTAACAGATTATAAAAAATGCTTATTGCAAGAGGGCTATTGATTAGATGTAATAAGCTGATACACTGTAAATGAATAATTTGTATAAAGAAAAAGTAATGAGGTTTTGGAAGCAAATCCATGTTTCAATTTGATAGGTTAAGTATTTAAGCACATGTTGATTTGACATCAATACTGCATTTTATTTACAGTGTATGAAAAAAATAAGAAAAAATTAAATAATCTGTGTTTACTCTGTAAGAGGGCCTTGACGGATACAGGTAGACTGGAACAGACTATTAAAAATGCTTATGGAATAAGCGGATACACTGTAAAATAATGACAGCAAAAGGAAAAGTACTTTGGTTTTGCAAGCCATTCATGTTTTATTTTGTTATTTTAAGGTAACAAACATATATGTTAATTTGACATTAATGCTGCATATTTTACAGTGTATGGATAAAAATGATATAAAAAATAAAACATAAATAAATAGAGCATGAAACAAAAGTGTTAAAAAGTGGACAGGGGTCTGCACGGGCAGAATTGATTTTTATGAAACAGCTCTTTATATATGTTTATATAATAGAGGTCTGAATGGATAAAAAATTATTCTGTGGATACCGCCCTAATGCATGATAAAAAGTTTGACTTGTGAGTAAAAGTGGAAAGGATCCTCAACAGTGAAAAACAAGTGGTGTCATGTTTAAAGTGTGAATGACTGGGTGTATGTTATAAATAGAGTGAGTGCAGGCCTGACTGAGTGCTGTGGATGAAAGGAGCTAGCAGTGAAGTGAAATAATATAAGTAAAATAATAATAATAATATATTATTTATATAATAAAGTAATAAGAGATTTTAGGTAAAACTATAAGTAAATGGTATATAAAGGTTGAAAGGAGGTTTTTACATCTATATTTTAAATCTTAATCCAATGAAAAATCTTTGTGCTTAAGACTAAAGGAAAAAATAGTATTACTTGACAAATGAAACAAATTGAATTGAAAGAGAAACATTAATTACAGTAAGTAAGGAACTGCTTGAAAAACATTTGCAGTGTAGAAAACGTAATATGGGAGAGAGGATGATAAGCTTGACGTTTATGTATAAAAGACTACTGTAATATTGCTAAAGTGTTTTTATTTGTTAATTGTCTAATGGAGCTAAAAAATTGCTGAACAAGATAGAAAGGATAAAATGTAGAATTAGCAGATGTAGTGTAAAGTCATAGCAGTTCTTCTTGTGGAAACATCTATTGGGCAGAGAACTGATAAAGAATGTGTCCAAGAAATTGTCATGAAGTGAACATTTGATGTTGCAATGTGTAAAGAAATGGATATTGTAAATAAACCTATATTAAATCAAAAGAAAAGAAGGATGGATTTGAAGAAAAAAGCATTGGCATTATTAATGAATAAAGGAGATATATATGATAGAATGTTAAAGGAAGTTGATAATGGAACAAAAGAAAGTGTGTTAAATGTTACTCTATATTTATCATGCATACTGTAGAAGGTTGATTTCCAATACTCAAGGGCACTGTGGAAATTAAAGGTAAAATGTAAATGAAATGATCAGAAGATATAAAATAGGAAAATTAAATAGGTTTGGGAGTAAATCTTACAAATGAGGAAAGATACTAAATGAAAGAAATTTAAAGTATTATCAGAAAGAGTATAAGAGTGTAGAGTAAAAAGCCAAGTGGCATTGTTTACACAAAGATGTGAAAAAGAAGATGAGGTAGGAAGATATAAATAAAAAATAAGAAATAAAAATAAGAAAAACATTAAAAAGAATTAATGAAGTAAAATAAGAAGAGAGTAGAGAGGGAGAGTAAAGAGGAGGTGTCATCTGATGGAGAAATGTGGATATGGAAAAAAAGGATGGCTTAGGCCATTGGCCTTACAATTTCTTAGTTTAATAAAGGTATTAAGGACCTTGGGAGGCTGATCACTTACCCTCAGGCATTCATGGGGCTGGGAGAAGGACTAAGTTGTGGCAATGGAGAAATGAAAGAAATCCTCCAAACCTCTGACCTGTGGACTAACGTTACATGAGGAGGGACTATTTTTGAACATATCATAGCAGTGTGGCAGCCACTGCTTGGACTCTAAAGCACAGAGAGAAAACTGGGAGACACAGAGAATCCAGTTTTGTTCAGAGACAATAAAAAAGAGACTGAGGGAAATCCAGAAGGAGACCCAGGAATGACCACACTGTTTTGAAATGCAAAGTGAATAACAGTGATGACTCTTGTGTTCAGCTACTTTCAGCAATTCCTCCAAAAAACCAGACTCCTGTACCCATCATAAATGACTTTGCAGCATCACCATCTCAGAAAGAAAACAACTTGAACTGGGAGAGACAAAGAAAACATGCTGAGGACTACAAAAAACCTGGCCACGCCAAGAGAGACTTTTGCTATATCCATGTACCAGCTCTGTGAGTGAAGGGGGGAGGGTGACAGCAGCCTTTCAAAGTCCAGTTTATGGTCCAGTTGTAAGATTTGTTAAGAAAACCATGACCATATCTATTCTCATATCAAAATCACACTCCTGTTTACTGGTTAGGAAGATATGCATAATTTGAATTAAGCCATTGGATTTAGTGTTCTCCAGAAGGGTACAAGTATATTAAAGTGATATTAACTGAATCAAAGCAAATGTATATTAGTGTAATAAATAGTGATGTATAACAACAATGAATAAATTGGAAAATGTATTGAAGCACAAATTTCTAATGCAAAGTTATCAAAGTGGGAACTTCAGTGTATTATAATATGATCATGAGAAAGATATTCAACTTAAAAAGTGGAAAAAATAAAATATAGGACAAGAAATTGACATACCATCACAGGAAGGTAAACAAGAAGTAGTTAAGAGTATGGTTGAAAATCAGTTAATAGAATAATGACTTAATGTAACTGATTTATTTCCACAGGTCTCTTGTATACTGGAAAAGATTGGGAAGAAAAGGATTTATGGGATATGATGAAAACAAAAAGCTATACAAAGCCAGAGGGATAAATCCATTATGCTTAGGAATAACATTAGACTTATGTGCTAAAGTAAAAATAATTTGTAAATGCAAAGAATAAATACAGATGATAACAACATGCAAGATAAAGAAGATGTATTAATTGTTAAAAGATGTAGAGAACAAAGTACTAATTGAAGTATCCAATTAATGATATTGTAAGACTAACCAGTTGATATCCAGATCCACATTGCTAACAAATGTTTTCCCAGATGACAAATACTGTAATTGATCTTTGCTTTATATATTTAAGTATTCAAACAGAAGAAAATATTTGTATGTTTTTATGAAATTAAACCATACAATTTGGTATAGGAACAAAGAGGCTTTCAAAATAATGAGGGAATATATATTCAATGCACTGGACAAGTGGGGTTAATTTCTGCTACAATATTATTAAATTAATTGGCAATCATAAAAGATTAAACTTATATAAAAATGAATGATAATTTTATTAATGGTAACAACACAGCAGATTTGGAAGCTAAAGAAGTCTCAGAATGCCATACAGAAGTAGTGCTTCTATAGTGTTAATACAAAAGCCTTACTTAGAAGATATAAGGAAAAAAAAGAACATGCTGGATGTTAGGAATATTTTGTGGCACCTAAAGGGGGACAAAGAAAGACATTCAAGACATCTAATGTACACATTGGGGATAAATCATTCTATTGTACAGTAAAATGTTACCTTTCCAGATGGGTGGGTTTAATTTCAAATTAAAAACAGGTATTAAAGAACAAATTAAAATTAAAGATAAAAAAAAAGGGTATTATTCTCCATATTTGAGAAATGGTCTCCATATCTGAATTCAATACTAGTTAAATTTCAGTTCGACAGGTAAAGTTTGTGCCAAGAGTAATGATAAAAAAAATAATAATAATAATGATAGAAGAAGTAATCCCTAGATTTGAAATACTATTAGGAATCATTGTATATAATGGATCAGCATTCATGTAAAAAACAAAAAACAAAGTGAATACTGCAACAATAAAGAACAAAGAAAAGACTAAGATGTGTTTACCATCCTTAATCATAAAAAGTATACCATCCCTTCAACGTCAAACTCAGCAAAAAAATGTGAAAGCATGAAACTGAACTGACTGGATGCTTTGTCTCTTGCAATAACGAGTGACAGACTGCAAACTAACACTGCATGGAATGCTTATTGGTCAACCAATGCCAATACCAATGTCTGCGCAATACTATATAACAAAAATTCATCCCCAAAAAGGACTTCCCCTGGAACGACTGCAGATGGAGCTTTTGGAACAATTACAAATAAAGATGAGATCTTATGTGATAAAACTAACTGTATGCATAAGCTATTTGTGTGCAGGAAAAAAGAAAAGGAGCCTGATGAGGAGATGGAGATAAAATGCCATATTATGCCATGGGATCTAGTGTATCTGAGGGTCTTCAGGAGAGATTGACATAAAACAAGGATCAGGGAGAGCTGCCCTAACAGCAGGCCAGGGGGAAGGAGCACATCTGATGTTATCTGAGCCATTGCACAGAGTTCCTAAAATACCAGTCGGAGAAGAGGACAACAAAAACACGATACTGAAGAGGAGAGCTGGGGAGAAAAGGAGAACCAAAAACACGATACAGAAGAGGAGAGCTGAGGAAAAGAAAATAATAAAAGACATGATACAGAAGACAACAACAGAAAAATTTAAAGCAATTCAAGCCTACAAAGAGATAAAAGAACGAAGTAATGACCACTCAGGGCATATCAAGCAACAACAACAAAGTTAGGAAAAACATGTAAATGAGAAGAGACTTTCAGGAGCAACAACCAATGAGTGCAAAACAATGGAATTCACAAGCAATACACAGGGACAAAGTTGCTGGTAATGTGTAAAGGACACACAAGGAAAACGTCAAGGAATTAGCCATGAAAATTGAAAAATAAAGCTAATAACCAGTTTGACAATTATCAGCAACATATGGTAAATTCACACGACTGCAGTCAATAATCAAACTTTTCTTCAATAAACTTTTCACCCATCAGCAAGGATCAGTAACACTTCAGCGAGGACCAGTAACACCAGTGAGAATGTAATCTACAATAATCTCAGGAAGAACAAAATCTAGATAAAATACTGAAGATACCAAAACAAAAAGGAGACAAGGACATCAACAGAAGAAAAAGGATGTCAACGGAAGGAAAAAAAAAATATGTTGGACATTTTATGGGAAAAAAAAAAAAAAAAAAAAAAAAACATTATGAATGAATGGTACAAATGGGTAACTTTCAAAGCTAAGAGAAATTGGTATGAACAATTGCTTATTATGCTCTAAATCATAAAAGGTAGGAATAGTCAAAAGTCAACATGATATTACAGGGGGGTTCGATGTAACAAATTGACAAATTCTGGTGTTATAAAAGAGATGTTATAAAATTTTTAATAATTTGGGTGTTAGGTATGGAAAGGGTGGACAATGCTGGTATACAGTAAAAAGAATGTGGGAATCAGATCATAGCACTGGACATAGGAAGATCCAACAGTAATGTTAGCAGAATTCTTTTGGTTTAATTTTGATTTGATGGGAAATGATAACTTATGGTGGTTTTGCAATTAGAGAAGAAATATATATGTACAAGACTAAGGTTAATTTAAGAAATCATCATGATTATAGTGAAGTATATTGAACAAAATACTGAGAAAACAAATGATAAAACTAAAATAGTTTATCCCTAAATTGGTTTGGTATTACCTGTTACAATTTAAGCAAGAGATGAGATAAAATCATGGTTAGAATAAATATTGATTTAATCTAGAATTACTAAATTATATCTACTATAATCAACACAGGTTTATTAAATTTAACTAATGATGTTTTAACAATTTTAGAAAAACAATGAGATACTACAAAGGGGTATAGTTTTATTGTATGGAGATTAATGTTATGCTAACAATACAACATCAAAATAGGTATTTATTGAAGCTATCAAGAAACTTAAGAGTTTATGATAGAAACTGCAACTAATACAGGAAGAAAGAATCTTAATGTGGAATTGGTGTGATTTAAAATTAGGGAATTGGGGAAAATGGTTTGTCAAATTATCAAAGATATATTTTGGTATGTCAAATGATTCATAGGTTAAATGATGCAAATGATTAAAGGTATAGGTTAAAGGATGAATATTATCAAAGGTATAAGGTAAATGATGCAAATTATCAGAGGTTAAGGATTTGCAAGTTTAATTGGATGAATTGTTATTTTACTGTGTACTTCCTTTATTGAAACAAATGTTAATGTTGAAATATCAAGATGAAAAGTTACTTCATATAAGAAATTACAAAGTGCATCAAAATGGGTTTTGCAAAAGTTAGAAAATGGTAATATTACATCAGAAAAAGATAATGAAAATAATAAGTATTGAAAAGGTATTTGACTAATTTCCACTCTTATGATGAATATGTTTATGAGTTCTGATTTTACAGCAACAATGACATAATGAAGTATATTCCATGATCATAAAGGTTTATTAATTGAAGGAGTAGGTTCTTTTACTTCTCCAAGAAAAGATGTTTGTTCCACACTCCACCAAAGTGCGGCAGCATGATTTAGTCATTGGTAAAGGGAAAGATGGCTTAGTTGGGCCATTAATTAGCTTAACTTAATTGAACTGGATTATGAAGTTGCACTTTGGGTGAGACTTGTGAAAGTCTCAAAGGGTGGAATGAAGAAGATTTTTTAATTCAGAACTATATCTTTGGTGAACATGGTATTCAGATTCAAATGTGTTTTGCAAGTAAACATGTCTCATGCTTGTAAACTGAAGACTAGCAGTCTTAAAAACTGCAATGTATGCAGAGTTTAAAATATGGTAACTGAGAGCAGAGCTAAAAATGCATAGGCTGACATTTAAGGAATGAAGTCACAACACCTGTCAAACATAAAAACATGCTAAAAACAACTACATGGGAGGGGTTTCAACTTTTAGAGAACTGTATATTAGGTTGCATTCTGAAAAAGACTCTTTAGTTGCTTGGCCACCAACTCGGCCTTATTGTTGTATGCAATAAAGTCATCTTTTGGCAATGGAACCCTCTGCTGAAAATTATTTTTCATAATCACTAAAAAAATCCACAACACAAGCGGTGCCCTGTATTTATTTGTTCGGGGAACAGATACAGTTGAAATGTGCTGATATTTCGGTAAGATTGACTCGAAGTGCTGGGATATAAGTGGTCTTGACATATCACGGCAGCTAACAGATGGACGGTTAAGCCGATCCGTCTGTTTCCTGACCTGGGCCCTGGATAGTCATACTATATCAGAATTAAGACTATTGATCAGATTTTTAGTGAGTATAGCACTTCCTTCCGATGACGGATGAAGGCCATCTCGGGTTAGGAGAAATGGTCTTCCCCAGAAATGCTTCCAATTGTCTATAAACCCTACGTTATGCTGGGGGCACCACTTTGACATCCATCCATTGAGAGACACTAATCTACTATGTGTTTCATCTCCCCGGTAGGCGGGGAGGGGACCAGAGCATATTACATTGTCTGACATTGTTTTTGCAATTTCACACATCTCCTTAATATTATCTTTGGTGATTTCCGACTGGCGGAGCCTAGTGTCATTCGCGCCGGCGTGAATAACAATCTTAGAAAACTTCCGCTTAGCATTAGCCAGCACTTTAAGTTTGGATCTAATGTCAGACGTTCTGGCTCCCGGTATACAGTCGACTATGGTGTTTGGTGCCTCAATGTTAGTGTTCCTGAGTATAGAATCTCCAATGACCAGGGCACTTTTAAAAGGTGTTTCAGCTGGTATACTCCTTAGGGGATCGAATCTGTTAGAAATTGTCGTTACGTTATGGGTCTTAGAAGGACGCCTTATATGACTATGCCGCCTAACAGTCACCCAGTTTGACCGCCGACTTGACTCTGAAGACGGAACCGAGCCATGTGTATTTTGATAAACACTATGCGCGCTCGATACAGTATTTGTAATATTTATATTAGCATCTGATGTCGGAACCGAGCCATTAGTCTTTTCGCTCGATAGATTATTTGCGACAGTAACATTAGCGGTTTTGCTATCCTCAACTAGCGTTCGGATGCGCGATTCTAGTTCAGCAACCTTCTCAGTTAACCTTAATACTTCAATACACTTAGTGCATGTAAACCCCTCTATGCTAACAGCAGAAGCTAAACTATACATGTGGCAAGTAGTACATGTTACAATAACAAGCGGAGTCTTACCGCTTTCATGCTGGGCGATGGCGTCTTCGTTTACCCGAACGCGGTCCCCGGAGCTGCATCGCGTGGGGTGTTCGGTTGTGACATGCCTCGGTCGCCTGCGAACGTCTGGGGCCAGGGTGATGTTTGGCTTGCCGAATCTACGAAGGCCGGGCAGCGGTTCCTCCACAGCTTCCAGATCGCTTTCATGTCGTTCACGGTCCGTGAAGCTGCATCGCGTGGAATGCATTTTTTTTTTGCTCGCTTGTGGACGTCGGAAGGCAGGCTGAAGTGGGCGCTGTACCTCGCCTTGGATCTGCTAAAACCGGGAAACAACTCCTCCACAGCTTCCCGCTCAGGTGAGGATAGGTCAGAAAAGCATATATCAGATGAATCCGCCATTAGATCGGAAAATGCTAGCTTCAGCCTCCACCGTGTGGATGCTAGCGGGCTATATGCTAACAACACTGGGTGTTTATTAGTGATAAATAGTTTCACGTGGTAGTACTGCTCAATAATCGTCACGGTAAAGTATTCCTATGTAAAACTAATAAGTTATATTATATAAATAGGAATAAGATGGTAAAAAAAAGCTTTTAGATGATGAACTCGACGGAGCTACGATGCACGATCTGTTCAGCGTGACGTCACAAACCGGATGTCATTCAGGTTTCCCAGGATAATAGATCCTCTAATACGGTTCCGGAAAAATCCAGTCAGAAGTTGTTCACGGAGTTTTCACAATAACTGCTTCTCATGAACCGAAGCTGGATTTGCGCGACGTCTCCTCTTGAAAGTTGGATTACTGTGCACTTCTGGATCACAGGCTGTAAGTATTCACGTTTATTATTTGCCTTTTACTGTACATTACGTAACCGGAGATTAACATAATGTGCGTGTAGAGCTAAGCTTGCAAGCTAATTGTCTTGTGTTGTAATACTGTATTTCATAAAGAACGTACCATATTTACACACGTGTATGTTGAATTATGCAGACTATCGTTTTTTTTATCGATGTTGGTTTAGACATGTTTACAAACTTGCTAAGTTGCTTAGCTAAATACAAATACAAATGCCAGCTAAACTGTTACCAGTAAAATTTGTTCTCATGATCAAACTCAAGAAACTCTAAGTACAGATGATTTGTTTAAAGTTATATGTATTTTACTGTTGTATTTACTTGAAGCTTTCTTAGATTTTGAAACGAAGTAAACACGTAATGTGTGTTGCTAATGTTGGGCCATGTAATATGTAATACATTTACGTTTTAATGAATAGTCTAACGATTTATAGTCGTTGTACTCTATTGTTATAATATGTCTTTTTGACTGAATACATGTTTGTTTTATTTGTCTATATCCTAGATTCGCAGCTGGACACATCCTTCTACACTGTATGCAAACATGCAACATCATTACACACAGTACAAGGAGTCAGACTGGCATATGAGGAGCAAAGGTGTGTAACACACATGATGTATTTAGCTAGTGATACCACTACCAGTCTTAGATGTATAACTGATGATGACAAAGTTTTTTTTCTCTGCATAATAATAGGAACCCAGGCAGTAGCATCGTTTCACAATGTTTCCATCACCATCATCAGTGGATGCCTTTGCCGTCCGTAGCCTGAGATTTCAGATTTGCAGCAAAAAAATTTTGATTTTCTCATTTATTGGAATGCTGTGCAGGTATTTAAGTATTTTAGTAACTGTGTTAAATAAAGTAGTATTTACTTTTACAATAAATTAATTGCTTGTTTATATTTTACAGGTATTTGTACCTTGCAGCCATCCATTACAATGTCACCAAGCCGTAACAAAAGCAGGAGAGGGAAAGTACAAGGCTATGTTCCCAAAACACACAAGTGACATACCGTAAGCAGTAATGTTTTATTTCAAATACATTCATAATTAAAACTGCAAGCAGTGATGGAAGGGCCCTCGCACACCTGACACCGCCACGCCGTGGCATGAGAAGAATGAAAGGGAACAGTAGTAAATAGGCATTTAAGCATGTAAACATAGGTGAACCATTTAAAAGTGTAGTATAATGTGCCACATTTCCTGTTGCTAATTACAAATGACAGCGAGGTAGCATCGTGTAAGATAGCATGAGAGAGAGAGAGAGAGAGAGTGAGTGAGCGAGTGTGTGTGTGTATGAGTGACTACATGTAAATATTGGCACGTAGATGTGTTCTGTCCAGGACTCTTATCAATCATGTGAAGTTTGGGACAAATCTGACATTGCATTATCATTGTAAACATGTTACTTCCTGTTACCAGCTGGTGGCGCTATGACCGTAACTGACTATTGGCATCATAAGTGACTATCAGTGATGGGAGTACCGCGTTACTGTAACTCCACTATTTTTTTAAATCAAGTAACGCAATTACAATTACTGAAATTTAAATGAGTTCGTTACGCGCGTTACTCTATTTTGTAAAAAATAGACAAGACATATCTGACGTCGCAGGACTGTAGTTGGCGGCGCAATGATTCATTACACTTCATCATAGCTGACAGTGCATATAGAATGAACATGAAAAATCTAAACGGGACAACATACCTTTGTTTAAAAATTGTGCGCAAGTCATAATCCATCCGGTCTCATGTTTGTAAATTATCTTCACCAAGCAATCGCAGTATGACATCAACTTGCATTTGTAGTCCACAAAGGTAATAAATCTAAGAAATGATCATATATTCTTAGATGTTTACATCGGCTTCATGGAAGAGAACGATCCGCGATTGTTGTTTCCACTAAAATATTCACACTGCGGTGTACACCCGTGTTAAAACTCCATAGTATGTGTGAGCTCGCTTTTAGTTTTAGTTTCAGTCTCTCCGTATCCGAACAAAAAATCCACTCGCTCTGTGTCCATCTGACAAAACAATCCACTCGCTCTGTGTCCGTCCGACAAAACAATCCACGTAGCCTACTCCGTTTTCTGAATAAATATCTTCCTTTAATCCTGTGTATCATTTAAATCCAACAGAAAACAAACAATATATGACCAAAGAGCGCAGTCCCTGTGGCAAGCTTCACAAGCTGTGTTCCAATTCAAGTGCTGCACCCTACTAAGCATGCAATAAAAGGTGAGCACTTGCCCATTCAAGGCGCTCAGAAGTTCGCGAAGAGAACTGAAATGAGACGGTCTAACCTTCGGAGGACCCATAATTTGCCTCATCTGCTGCACACGCATCGTGCCTGTCAGCAGGACACAGCGGAGACGTTTCTAACTTATTAAAATAAATATGAAATCAGAAAAATTATAATTTATTTTAGAAAATTTGACATGTTGACACAATTGTCTCCAAATTTTTAAAGAGACACTACACAATTTTAACACATTTTATATTTTTGTAAACATGCAGAATATTTGTCTAAATGGTCTAAATGATATACATAAATAAACTAAGTTTAAATATTAAGATCATTTCTAACAAAAATATTCAAAGGTTGAATCTAAAGCAAAATAGGCTCCTACAGTATGTGATATATTAGAGTCTTATGTGTAAAATAGCCCATCCATATCATTTTACTGTTTGACTGTTCAGTACTGTTCATATTTACATTTAAAAAGCAGACATAAAAGTAACTTAAAAGTTACTTTTCTAAGTAACTAATTACTTTTGATATACAGTAACCGGTAGAGTAATTCAGTTACTTTTAAAAGTAAAAAAAAATAGTAACTGTAACTAATTACTAATTTTTTAGTAACTTGCCCAACACTGGTGACTATTGACATGTAGATGTGTTCAGTCCAGGACTCTTATTAATCATGTGAAGTTAGGGAAAGATCGGACATTGCATAATCAGTGTAAACATGTCACTTCCTGTTGTCAGCTGGTGGCGCTATAACCATAAGTGACTATTGACATGTAGATGTGTTCAGTCCAGGACTCTTATTAATCATGTGAAGTTCGGGACAGATCAGACATTGCATAATCATTGTAAACATGTCACTTCCTGTTGTCAGCTGGTGGCGCTATAACCATAAGTGACTATTGACATGTAGATGTGTTCAGTCCAGGACTCTTATTAATCATGTGAAGTTTGGGACAGATCAGACATTGCATAATCAGTGTAAACATGTCACTTCCTGTTGTCAGCTGGTGGCGCTATAACCATAAGTGACTATTGACATGTAGATGTGTTCAGTCCAGGACTCTTATTAATCATGTGAAGATAGGGAAAGATCGGACATTGCATAATCAGTGTAAACATGTCACCTCCTGTTGCCAGCTGGTGGCGCTATAACCATAAGTGACTATTGACATGTAGATGTGTTCACTCCAGGACTCTTATTAATCATGTGAAGTTTGGGACAGATCAGACATTGCATAATCATTGTAAACATGTCACTTCCTGTTGCCAGCTGGTGGCGCTATAACCATAAGTGACTATTGACATGTAGATGTGTTCAGTCCAGGACTCTTATTAATCATGTGAAGTTTGGGACAGATCAGACATTGCATAATCAGTGTAAACATGTCACTTCCTGTTGTCAGCTGGTGGCGCTATAACCATAAGTGACTATTGACATGTAGATGTGTTCAGTCCAGGACTTTTATTAATCATGTGAAGATAGGGAAAGATCGGACATTGCATAATCAGTGTAAACATGTCACCTCCTGTTGCCAGCTGGTGGCGCTATAACCATAAGTGACTATTGACATGTAGATGTGTTCAGTCCAGGACTCTTATTAATCATGTGAAGTTTGGGACAGATCAGACATTGGATAATCATTGTAAACATGTCACTTCCTGTTGCCAGCTGGTGGCGCTATAACCATAAGTGACTATTGACATGTAGATGTGTTCAGGTCATGACTCTTAGCAATCATGTGAAGTTTGGGACAGATCGGACACTGTATGCCTGAGTTCCAGCAACCTGTTTCATAGCGAAACATCAAACTTTGGCTGGCCGATACAGACACAAATTTTAATATAGAATCAAATCCTTCGCAATTTAGCATCACAAAGGCCTTAAGATGACACTCGCCAAATATGATGATGATCCGACGAAAACTGTAGGAGGAGTTAGTTAAAGTATGACTGCTGGAAATGAGAAAAACTGAGCCAAAATCTGAGAAATAATTCAAAATAGCTGACTTCCTGTTTGGTTTAGGGCGTTGCTCCAAGAGACTTTTTTGTAGGGCTTGTAATAATACATGAGCATACCGAAATTCGTACATGTAAGTTAAACACAGTCCAAGGGCTGCTTCATTCAATATTTGAAAGTGGCGCTAAAACATGTTCCTTCAGGTTGCCAGCTGGTGGCGCTATGGCTATAAATGAAAATTGTTATGTAGATGTGTTCAGGTCAGGACTCTTAGCAATCATGTGAAATTTGGGACAGATCGGACACTGTATGCATGAGTTCCAGCAACTTCCTGTTTCATTGGAAAACATCAAACTTTGTCGGGCCAGAACCGACACAAATTTTTACGTAGAGTCAAATCCTTCGCAATTTAGCATCACAAAGGCCTTAAGATGACACTCGCCAAATATGATGATGATTCGACGAAAACTGTAGGAGGAGTTAGTTAAAGTATGACTGCTGGAAATGAGAAAAACTGAGCCAAAATCTGAGAAATAATTCAAAATAGCTGACTTCCTGTTTGGTTTAGGGCGTTGCTCCAAGAGACTTTTTTGTAGGGCTTGTAATAATACATGAGCATACCGAAATTCGTACATGTAAGTTAAACACAGTCCAAGGGCTGCTTCATTCAATATTTGAAAGTGGCGCTAAAACATGTTCCTTCAGGTTGCCAGCTGGTGGCGCTATGGCTATAAATGAAAATTGTTATGTAGATGTGTTCAGGTCAGGACTCTTAGCAATCATGTGAAATTTGGGACAGATCGGACACTGTATGCATGAGTTCCAGCAACTTCCTGTTTCATTGGAAAACATCAAACTTTGTCGGGCCAGAACCGACACAAATTTTTACGTAGAGTCAAATCCTTCGCAATTTAGCATCACAAAGGCCTTAAGATGACACTCACCAAATATGAAGATGATCCGACGAAAACTGTAGGAGGAGTTAGTTAAAGTATGACGCCTGGAAATGACAAAAACTGCGCCCAAATCACAAAAATAACTCAGAATAGCTGACTTCCTGTTTGGTTTACGGCTTCGCTCCAAGAGACTTTTTTGTAGGTCTTGTCATGCTACAGAAGCGTACCGAATTTCGTAATTGTACATCAAACACAGTCCGAGGGCTGCTTCGTTGAAAATTTGTAGGTGGCGCTATAGAGCCATTTTCCCACGCCTAATTCTAAAGCCTACACCACATGTAAATTTTCATCACTCTTGACATTTGTGCAAAATTTCATGAGTTTTTGAGTATGTTTAGGCCCTCTAAAGTCCCGCTGAAGTCGGAGAAGAAAAAGAAAAAAAATAATAATAATAATAATAACTCCTTGAAGAACAATAGGGTCCTCACACCCCGGTGTGCTCGGGCCCTAATTAAAAACTTAATGTATGAAGCAGGGAAATAAATGATCAAAACAAAAGATTTATTGACTGCAATATTTCTACAGTTATGTGGAGGATGTGATCAGGCTTGTGTTTGATGAGGTATTTGAAGATAAGCTGAAGGAAACCCCGATTCCAATGGACCTGGCATCACAGTTTGAGAGACCTTCAAAGGAGGACGTGATTGCATGCCATCTTCAGTGCAGGGGTCGTCGAAAGCCAAAATTGTGACCGATCTGATCAGGAAGCTCCAAGCGTATCTGGAGAACAACACACGACAGGATGATAACCTTATAGTGTCGTCTTAAATAGCACCAGCTGACAAAGCTTTGATATGCCATTTATCTGAATAGATAGCTGTAAGAAATGAATTGAACAATTTTTGAAACAAGAGCACAATATGGTTACTAAAGTATGTTTATTTGTATATTGTTTAACATTTAAATATATATTTGTAATAAATAAATAAAAACTTTTGACTGACTATTATATTTTCTTTAAAGTTACATCTTTTGTTCTTTTGGGTACTTTGTTACTATAATGATACTTTAGTGTTATTGGTTTAAAAATGTAATAAAACTTACTCTAGTCATGCACCTCAAAGGCTTATAGTCGGTACAATAAATGTTCTGTGTGTAGGGATTTAGACAATTTGTGCAAAACCTGGATGATGAATCATGCAGGTAAGAGGCCCTGGAACATGTTGCATTCTCCTTAAAACCTAATAAGTAAAAACATAGCACTTATAAGTAAGCAGTCTTTCATAAAAAAGTTTACCATAGTGAAATAATGTAGAACATTCATTTCAATTAATAATTTCTTTGTGCTACATTTGGTGTTTCCATATAGTTTGCACAGTAATATAGTATGTAACAGTCTTTTATAATAAAGTTTACTATAGTAAAATAATGTTAATAAGTGAAATAGTTTTATAATCATTTCAAAAAATACTTTCTATATGCTACATTTGGTGTTTCCATATAGTTTGCACAGTAATATAGTATGTAAGCGGTCTTTTATAATAAAGTTTACTATAGTAAAATAATGTTAATAAGTGAAATAGTTTTATAATCATTTCAAAAAATACTTTCTATGTGCTACATTTGGTGTTTCCATATAGTTTGCACAGTAATATAGTATGTAAGCGGTCTTTTATAATAAAGTTTACTATAGTAAAATAATGTTAATAAGTGAAATAGTTTTATAATCATTTCAAAAAATACTTTCTATGTGCTACATTTGGTGTTTCCATATAGTTTGCACAGTAATATAGTATGTAAGCGGTCTTTTATAATAAAGCTTACTATAGTAAAATAATGTTAACAAATGAAATAGTTTTATAATCATTTCAACAAATACTTTCTACGTGCTACATTTGGTGTTTCCATATAGTTTGCACAGTAATATAGTATGTAAGCAGGCTTTTATAATAAAGTTTACTATAGTAAAATAATGTTAATAGGTGAAATAGTTTTATAATCATTTCAAAAAATACTTTCTATGTGCTACATTTGGTGTTTCCATATAGTTTGCAAAGTAATGTAGTACGTTATAATTACCTTTTGGATGTCTTTGCAACACATTTTTGTCTTCGTTTAGCATTCTGGCAGAGCTAAGGACACCTAAAAAAGTTAAATCCAATCGCGTTCATTGACGGAGATCGTTTATATCGTAACGGCCGTCTGAACTCTCTGGATCGAGCTTGAAGTGGTAAGGCAGTACAGACACCATCGTTTATAGAGAAATATAGCGCTTGTTTACGTTGCCTGTGACTCTCAGTCAGAACCGGAAAATCCACGCGTAGTCAGGGGCGTAACCTTTCAAACACACGCCGAACCCAGTTGACCAATAACAGTTGAGTAGTCATCTGACCAATCCGAATACACTAGACATTTTGGGAGGCGGAGACAGGAACTAAATCCGAGCGTTTTCCAGACATGCAGAAATCGGTGAGGTATGTAAGCAATTTATAAGACTCACAGTGCATTAGTTCAAGTTTTAATAACATGTATGTACTATGGGATATTACAATAACGTGCTAACGTGCTAATTTATTAGCATAATTGGTGCTCTTTAAAATGAAAGGTTTCACCTTTTATTTTAAAAGGTCACAGAAGTACAGTCATTTACTAGTTTATTTACTAGTTAATTTGTTTATACAACGAAACAAATAAATACATACATAAATAAATATATACTGTAGTTGATTTCATTACAGAAATAATAGCCTACGGTTTAGAAGTCAAATATAAATAAATAAATAAATAAAAAGCTTTTTGCAATCTTTTCCCTTCATTTTTTATCTATTTTCTAAATTGTTACAACTCACTAAAAACTAGTTGTACTGGTTGTAGTTCTGCAGTAAGTTTTTCTTTTTGCATTTGTAATATTTCCTTTTGTAAAAGAAGTACCTCTTTCTGTAACGTATGTTCTTTTCTTTCTCTAATTGTAGTAATTCAAGATGATTTTCATTGAAATCGCTCTGAGCATTAAAGTTGATCTTGTGCCTGAGCTGCTACATTAGGTGCGGCAGGCATGCAGGAACCGATTTTAGTCTTCATCATTTGCATCTATAAATATAATTTAAAAGTTAGTTCCACATTATCAAACCAACAATGGCCAGAGCAAACATATATGTGAAAAATGCAGCTAACATACTTTTGTGGGACGATGTTGGTGACTCCAACTCGTCAGCAGTTGTATCATCGTTGAATGGGGTTATCTGTCACGCAACCGGGTTATCTGTTGCGGAATCATTCAGATAATTTTTTGTGACAGTGAATCTATTTCTCCAGTAGGGGGACCTCCACCTGTCAGAAATGTGTCCCTTCTCTCCTTGTCAGGGTTTTGTGTTTATTATTGCATTAATTTCAGTTGTTAATCATCTTGTTTAGTTCTCCTTGTTTTCTCATTTCATCTTTATAGTTTGCACCTGTGTTTAATTATAGATGAGTTGTGACACCTGATTATTGTTATGTTTGATTATCACTACCCTTTATATTCTGCCCTTATGTGTTTGTCCTAAAACTAACTAAACTAACTAACCAAACTAACTAAATGAACTAACTAAAATAACTTATCATAACTTTCTAAATTAACTAAACCTAGGTAAAACTAACTAAGCTATCTTGCCCTAAATTTTCCTAAACTAACCAAACAAACTAAATTAACAAACTAAACTAACTTATCCTAAATTATCGTAACCAACTAAACTAAGTAAGCTAACTTAATTTACTCAAACAAATAAACTAACTTAAACAAACTAACCAAACTAATTAAACCTAATTAAGTAAACTAACTAAACTAACTTATACTAACTAATCTAGCTAAACTAATTAAATTAACTAACGTATCCTTACTAAATAAACTAGGTAAACTAACCAACTATTCAAACTAAACTAACTTAACTACCTAAACTAACTTAACTTAAATAAACTTAACCCAACTAACTAAGTTATCCTAACTTGTCATAACTAAACTAACTTATACTAACTAAACTATTGTAACTAACTAAACTAAGTACACTAACTTACCTTACTTAATAAACTAACTTAACTAAACTAGCCAAACTAACATTACTTAAATTAACTAAACTAAACCTAAGTAAAGTAACTTATCCTAACTAAATTAACTAAACCTTACTAAACTAACTTGTCCTAACTTTTCCTAAACTAGCTCAACTAATTTAACTTTTTAGTAAACTAACTAAACTGAATAAACTAACTTATTTGAACTAAACTAACTTATTCTAACTAAACTAGCTATTTCTAACTTAACTAGCTAACCTAACTAAATTAACTAATTAACTTGATGAATGAATTTATCTTAACTAAACGAACTTATCCTAACTAAACTAAATAGCCTAACTAAATTAACTAACTAAACAAATTAACTAAGTAAACTAATATAACTAAGTTAACTTGTCCTAACTTATCCTAACTAAACTAACTAAAGTAGCTGACGTAACTAAATTACCTAAGTAAACTGATATAACTAACTAAACTAACTAAATGAACTAACTAAAATAATAAAACTTTAACTTAACTTAGTAAACTATCTTAACCAACTAAACTAATCCGCACTAAACTAACTATATGAACCAAACCTAACTAGACTAATTTGTCCTAACTTATCCTAACTAAACTTACTAAATTAACTAACTTTACTTACCAAACTAACTATACTAATTAAACTAGCTACAGTTAACTAAACTAACTACAGTAACTATCTAAACTAACTAAAATAACCACACTAAACCTAACTAAACTAACTTATTCCAAATAAACTAACTTGTCCTAACTTATTCTAAACCAGGGGTTCCCAAACTTTTTTCCTTCGCACCCCCTTCTATGTCCCAACCGGGTTGGCGCACCCCAATCCCCACTTAAAAAAAAACGCTAAAAAGATTTATTTTTAAAGACTCATTTTTAATCATGCGCAAATAACCAGGGGCCGGTTGCAACAGCCGGACGTTAAGAAGTTGGGAATCCTACGTCGAGCTTAGCTACGTCTGACATTGTGAAAAATATTTACGTGGTTTACACCAGCTGAAACTACGACCAGATGCAGCTACGCTCAACGTAGATGATGCGCGCCCCCGTGTAGGCGTTTAACCACTGTGATATTTAGATGCTATGCTATTCGAGTTTACTATGGTAAAAAACTTACACTTTCTGCCGCCAGCTAATAGATGATATATGAGAGTTTCCTCATGTTTACCAGTGCGCTCTCCTTCTAGATGCGTGCGTAACGTGCAGACCCATCATTCACGAAAGCCTTTACTGTTCGCACAAAAGGTGTATAATAGTTTGCAGATTCATTATAACAGCTCAAGTTTAAAACAAAATTAAATGAAAGCTTTTAATAAATTCTCTAGTCTTTGTAAGTATTTATGTATTTTATTATATAATTCATTGGCGGTCTCTTTTCCATGCATGAAAACACATTGCTCGCGTATCCTGTGCATTAGACGTGCACATGTCTCGTCACATTTCATTATTTCTATTTTGCTATAAAAATGTCTCTCTCTCTTGGTCCCTCTCCTCCTTCGTGACTAACAACTTTATCATAAGACGTCCCACACTTAACAGTTTCCCTGATTTCAGCCAGTTAAGCATATTTATAATATATATGGAATGAATGAAACGAGTTGGCAGGAATATAGCAGCTGCAGTGCATAACAGAAGAGCGGTGCGTAGAAAAAGACAGCAACTGTCTTCTACGTTTCTATAAAAAACTAATTAATTATAGTTTTTTATTTAAAATAAAAGCGATTACAAAGGAAATGTTTACTGTTCATTTTATTATTTATTTATTGTATGGAAAAATCCCACTTAAAGAAACAGACCGCCATTACATTTTTCCTATGGCGCACCCCCTGGTGCCAGCTCGCGTACCCCTGGGGGGCACGCACCACACTTTGGGAATCCCTGTTCTAAACTAAGTAAACTAACTTAACCAACTAAACTAACTTAACTAAGCTAGCTAAATGAACTAAATCAACTAAACTAACTTATCCTTACTAGACTAACTAAACTAGCTGAATTTAACCTAACTAAACTTGCCAAAATTAACTAACTTAAATTAACTTATCTAAGTAAACTAACTTGTCCTAACTCATCTGAATCTTACTAAACACTTACTAAATCCGGTATTAGACAGAGTTTGTTACTGTAGCAGCTACAGTGTAGCTATCATCATTTTACATCATAACCTCACAATACAAATTTTACTGTCAATACATATTATGTAAAAATCATTGTAAGTTTCAACACTTAATTCTGTGCTGTGTTAACACACCATCAAATTGGTCTTATACTGTAACATCTATGACTAATAATTTAGTTTTGGACATTACATGAAAATGTACATAACGAAATAAAACGATGTCATCAAACACAACATTTATAGAACTTGATTTCGTCTGATTGATGGCCGTCGTGGTTTACGTAAAGACAACAAATCCCATCATTCCATGCTGCTTCAGAGCGTTATTAATCTATGTCATTGTTGTTTTAATTGTGTGCCCTCTAGCGGCTGATTCTACAAATTGTATCTTTAAAATGTTTAACACATGTGGTTTTGCATAATTTATATTAAATTTTAACATAAATTGAATCATTGGTTACCTTGATAAAAAAGAAATGTAATGGGGAAAAACATGTTTGATAACTGCAGTGCTTAAATGATTTCTTAAAGGGTAGAAAAAAACGTTCTCACATTATCCTAAAAATTAGAGGCGTGTGAGGGGCCTCAAACATAAATTTTGCCTAGGGCCTCCAAATATCTGGAACCGGCCCTGCCAAATCTCCTATTAAGAATTTTGCAAACATTTAAAATATATTTTTTTATCTTGTTACCATTTTATAATTTTATCTCAGTATGCTATTTTTCCTAAAATAAACCCTGTATGCTTCTTCAATGTACACATTATTGTTACATATTTTCACATTTGAATATAACCTCAATTCTGTTTATTTTAAAATACTGTAAATAGAGCAGCTCACCCATTTTGAAAAAGAACAGTATTTATTTAAAGGCCACTCGTGGATATTTCATTTTCACCAATCTATCAGAAGTTGCATACTGTACTTTGTTTCTGCAAAATTTTCAGAATATATTTAACATCTTACTGAAATGTGCTTCAATAATCTTTTTAAATTAGATGATGTCCTTGCAATGTAACCTTTGAATACACATCCCTGTAGGGTTTAAAGTCAGTGTGTCAAAGTGTTTGAATGTTTGAAATGGCTTTCTGATGGATGTTCATTTTTGCTGGCTACTTTATACGAAACACTAAAAATAAGTCAAGCTAGAATAACTCTAGTATAAGCTGCACCGACTCTCCTTTGAGCTTATTCATGCTTGTTGTTTGTTAATAAATATCTTACGACAGCTATTGATGTCCTCTGTGGTCTGTATTTGAGCTTTTACATTGAATGTGTTAAAAGCCAACAGATGTTGCAAAAACAATGCATGTACGTTGCAGCAGGGTTATTGAAGGATATAGTTAGAAATAATTTAATAATTACTACTTTGTATCTGTGCTGCCAGTTTTAAAGCTTAAATGACATGTATTCGAGTTTCTGGGAAATCACTCTCGTATGCTGTGATAACACAGTATAATAGTCATTATTCATTAGCCTTTTAACAGATGCAAACTTAAAACCTCCAGGTGAGTTTAGAGCACAGGTGTCAAACTGAAGTCCTATAGTGTCAGTCATTGTTCTGTAGAGTTCAGTTTTAACAACACTAAAAAAGGATGTGTTCATTTTAACACATTGTTTTCTGTTATCCTATTTAACACATTATGTGTTGTTTTAACAAATGTTGTCATTTCGTGTTGATTTTGAAAGAGAGATGGGGACTCGAGTTTGAGACTCAGACTCGAGTGCGACTTAAGTCGCACACACAGGGACTTCAGACTTGAATTGAGACTCGTCCTCAAAGACTTCAGACTCGACTTGAGCTGCGTGACTAGTGAACAAGGTTTATTTTTATGAAATGTCTGATGAGCTCGCTGTTATTCCCCTCCCTCCGTTACCCACAACCTGCCTACAACGGAACACGTGATGTATCTGCTCCGTGCGCACGGCCGCGAACATACATGTTGACTGCTCCGGCCGCTGCTGTGCCATTCATCTGAAGCTTTAGTAGTGCTGTGACGGATCCGCGGTTCGGCTCGCATGCGATTTGCGGATTAATATGCAATTTAAATAGGGTAAGTTTATCATTAACGTGTTTCTAAGGCTTGCAATTGTTTAAATGGTTAAACAATTTAACCACAAAAAGGCGCTCAAGTGAGCAGATTTCTGTGAGCAAATGCGGTTAAGTGTGTCCGGTCCAGCTCCAGTCAGGCCCAGAGTTGCGCTACTTTGTGTCATACTGTAGTGTAGTCCATTAACATACATTTGCTGAATAGAGCAATGAAAAACAACGTAACGTTTTTATGTGAAGCGACTGCTGCATCTTCTTCCTGAAGCACTGTTGCGAATTCGCCCTCCGGCTGTGTGTGAGCACGTGTTTAAGTGCCCTCAGTAGTGCACATACAGAGAGAAGTGTTTCAAAAGTTAACCTAACATAAAATCTTTCTTTTCTTGACAGGGCACATACACACAAAATGATCTCACAGTATTCTTTTTCTAATAAAAACATTTGTTTATGTCTTAAGAAACCGGTCAGAAACCAGTCTGGGCTTATTTGGTCTTAAAGAGACAGTAACCTCAATTAACCTACTTAAGTCTGTGTCATTTATGTTAATTAAACAACCCAAGACAAACAGAAAATCACTTCTATTGCTCTAACACAGTCTCACCCCATTTCGTCAATATTTGACGACACTTGACCATTCGTCATATGTTGACGTGAAGGGTATACCTTTCGCGTCATTTTTTGACGAACTGGGGACTTCAATACTATTACGTCCGTTGCATTCTCTTTCCTATTTTATTACCATTTGCGCGTCGGTTTAGGGTTAGATTACGCAAAATTAAACAGTGTACGCGAAATTAAACAGTGTACGCGAAATTAAACAGTTGTCACCTGGCGTTGGGGTTAGAAACAGTTGTCACCTGGCGTTGGGGTTAGAGTTAGGTTTGGGTAGGGATGTCATTATGTAAATCTAACCCTAAACCGACGCGCAAATGGTAATAAAATAGGAAAGAGAATGCAACGGACGTAATAGTATTGAAGTCCCCAGTTCGTCAAAAAATGACGCGAAAGGTATACCCTTCACGTCAACATATGACGAATGGTCAAGTGTCGTCAAATATTGACGAAATGGGGTGAGACTGGGTTGATTGCTCTAATAATAATAATAATAATAATAATAATATTTAATTTGTACAATAAAGACAGTGTTATTATCCATTTAATTTAATTTCTGTACCCAATGCAAATTTTAGACCTTACTTCATGTGCAACTTTGTTCTTTTTTTTAAATATTTATATTTTTTTTTATTAGAGTTTTATTTGTTACAACGAGACTTGAGACTTGACTTGGACTCGAGCTCAAAGACTTCAGACTTGACTCGGACTCGAGCTCAGAGACTTGTGAGCATCTCTGTTTTGAGATAAATAAATAAAAGGGAAAACACAATATGTGTTAAAACAACACAAAGTGGAATAAGGGAAATTTTCTAAACCCTAACACAACAACCCAAGTTATCACTACTACACAAGTGAATGGATGGGTACACTGCAAAAAATGACTTTCTTACTTATATGAAATACTTAAAATACTTAGAATTTTTGTCTTGTTTTCAGTAAAAATATTTAACAATTCTTAAATCAAGACGTATTTTCTTCATAAGCAAAATTACCTAAGAAGTCTAAAAAAACCATCCAAATGTGCAAGTTTGTGTATGCTGGCGGCAGACGTACTCGCTAATGCGGCCATTCCCAAACTGTGGTCCGCGGACCACTAGTGGTCCGTGAGGGTACTGCAGGTGGTCCGTGAAAAGGCTAAATAAGAATATGTATATTTTAGTACTGCTGCCTAATAAACGTTACTGTGAACTCATTCATTCTGGTGCCTGTGAACGGCACGCTCTCTCAGTTTAACGTTGTTCAATAGGGTGCCAGATTTGTATATTCTTCCAGGCGAAAACCCGATTAAAACACACTGTAAACAGGCCTTAATGTGTAGCGGAAAAAACACCCAATCTGGCAACACCGCCACCACTCGGTGTTCACCAGTCACGCTGCATGCGTCATCACAACAACACAGATGCTGCTGAAATTCCTGCCGCGCAACTCAAATAGTTTAACATTAAATAACATCATATTTGTCCTAAATCGTTAACGATTAACATAGGCTGCTAACGCATATTCCGGATCTTGAAATATACTTTGAATAAGCTCACGCTATTTAACGTGCACGTGTGGTGTGCAATACCTGCGAGTTGTCATACACGCAATGCCTCGCAGCGCTTCTCGCCCGGGGTGCGACCCCCACCCAGCTAGCCTTTCAAGGTATGTGCAAGCAAATACAAAAATTAAAAGACAGTCATGCTAATGTAAACCCTGGTTGGATAAGGATTTAAAGTTGGACATGAAGATGAAATCTGACGCATTTAGCTTCAGTGTTAAAACTGATCAAATAATTGCTGTCTGTGGTTGGGCTATAAATGGCAATCATTAAAAAAAATAACTATAAATTAGTGGTTGGGCTATAAATGGCAATCATTAAAAAAAATAACTATAAATTAGTTCATTTTTGGAACTGTGACCTAGTTTAACATTTTCAAATATGAACTATGAACTGAACTAGTTCATTTTAAAATTTGTGAACTGTGAACTAAACTAGTTCATGTAGAAAATGAACTTTCCCAACACTAAGAATATGTATATAAATAATTATGATATAAGGTTAAGAAACCTGTACTGATGTGATGACCAGTTATAGTTTAAGTTTAGTGCTAGTAAGACTATTTAGATGTGCAGATTAATTCAGGACTTTGTGTAGACATATTTTATAATAAGTATTATGAGGTGGTCCGCGAAAATTCTTGATTACAAAAAGTGGTCCACACACACAAAAAGTTTGAAAACCCCTGCGCTAATGCACGTAAAAGCTGTAGCTTTGCGCGCAGCTCGTCATCCCCCACCCATCCTCGGGAAACTTTTTTTCTTGTTTCATTGGCAGGTGTCGTCGGAGTTATATGTTACAGATATACTGCCGCCTCCTTTACCTGAGGTGAATGTAGCAAACATCAAATATGTCCAATATGGATTTTTTATAGAAAGACTAAAAATACGGGAGATATACAGGAAATTATTTTAACGGGATGATGAAGGAAAAGAATGGTAAAATACGGAAGAATCCTATGAAAAACCGGAGGGTTGACAGGTACAGTATGCAAATGTTTGATACTGGTTATTTGGTGCTTCATTTATAAATCTTACTCTATATGCTGAAAAATACACAAAATTTAGACAAATAAAATACATGACAACAAAAATCCCAGTCATTTCTGACAGCTGCCACATCCTGCAGTGCGTCGCTGAAAGGTCTGGTCAGAGACACGCTACTCCTCTAACACATCTCCCACTAGGCACATTTAAATCATACAGCCCCCGACACAGCCCAACTTTCTGTTTTGACCCCAACAGTCCAACTATGAAAAGGCCCTAAGCCACACAGTTTCCTTCTTCATTTACGTCTGTTTTTGTTCTCCTTCTTTTTTATTGGCTGAAGTCTTATCATACAGTACCAGCTGCTGTTTGGATGTGTATGAGAAAACCCAGGGCAGGCAGTATCACTGCTCCTGAGACTCCAGGGAGTCACTTTCTTCATTTTTAAGCAGCTCTTGAAAAAAAGTGAAAGTCACTTTCTTCAATTCATATTCCCAATTTTCAACAGGCAACTCTCATATCAATTTAATTATTTTTTCATTCTTGCTTTCATGCTATTATCACTTTGCCATAAGCAGCTGTAGATCAAGTCAAGCAACAAACATGCAGGAAAATCTGCTGTGGGTGATTTCTTGCTTCCCTACAATATGAGGGTGATGACAGAATTTCAGTTATTAGTAAACTATCCCTTTAAACCAAAACATCATCTTTACAAAGAGTTTATCCCAAATAATGTACTATACACCAGTGATTCTCAACCGGTGGGCCACTGCTCACTATAGTGCTCCTCGGCGCGCTATCTGCTGGGCCACATAAGCAGTGGTAGACTAAAATAATTTGACAAAACATTTTTGTGCACACGCGTCGAAAGGATTTATGATAAAAAAAGACACACGTGCACAAAATACTCACAAGACACTAACTTAACACTAAACACGTAAGTTTAAGTGAGTATCTGGCAAAAGTGAGTGTTTCTTTTATCATTATCCCCTTTAAAGCATCTGCAGCAGACTCGTATTTTGACATCACGTGTGATGCACATAAGTTTACATGACGCACCAAACACACATTTTGAAATGACGAGCCACACACATGACAGGCTACATACATGCTGTGACGAGCTTCACATAGTGCGCCATTGAAAAAAGTCTCTGGCCGCCACTGTGTGATGCTGCATTTTTTCATTTTAATAATTGATGATGGGCCGTTAAATTATTCGAAAATAATGCACATACAAGGTGATAATGGGGCATGACGTGAAGCGGAGTGTGCATTCTTTTTAAATAATTAAAAAAGACTGGGGACAATTATTCTGCTTCTACCACGGTTACCACAAACATTGCTCTGGTGGTTATTGTAAGACATTTGACAGGTCAGGTGTGTGTTTTACAGAAAAATAATCAACGCCCATGGAACATTTCTTAACCAATCAGAACATAGCATTCAACAGGCCAGTTATATAAAAGTATATGAAGAGTTTGGTTCCAAAACAAGATTTTTTTAATTTTTTGGCAATATGTATTATTATGTTATGTTTTTATTGTGTTTTATTGCGCTACTTTGCTGTATGTGTTTTATTTATGAAGGCTTAACTCAAAACAAACCAACTGCTGTTTGATGGATATTAAAGATCACATAACATGTGCCCGTTTTAAAAGGTGTAAAATATTAAAACAGTAATTAAAAGGCAAAATACTGGATACCAAGATGCATTGAAAATGCATGTTTGTTAATATATGACCGATAACAAAAACAACATAAGTTATATCACTGCTGTCAGGAAAGGAACTCAGGAGTCAAGAGCAAGTTAACAATTTATTTAGAAAAGGTATATATAGAGAACTGGAGAGCAAAGTCACTGGTAGATCCACACACGGCACACACCCGTTGACTCACTCTGGTGAAATCACCACTGTGGGGATGAAGCACTCCCACAGTAGGAGAGAGTGAGTCGGTGCTACACAATAGTCCAGTACAGATCCGAAGGGAGAGAGAGAGCCACCCACGCACTCCGTCGAGAACGCCAGCACAGTCACCACACGCAACAGAGGGATGATAAACGCCGCCCTGAAGGTGGATGACAGGCGGAGATGGTAGATGGAAAATCCACGATCTCAGACGGGTAATCCACTGTGAAATCCTGATGTAGTAGAGCACCCGGAAACCACTGGTCACCGCCTAAAAACGAAGCGAACCAGCGGTTCCGAGAAACAACAGTCGTTAGAGTCAATATAATCCACAATGGTAATTAGGTGTACTCCACTCACGGGTGAAGATGCAAACCGGAGAGAAAGGGAGACAGCTGGTATACCGCCTTGAAACGAAGCGAACCGGCTGTAGCGAGAGACGAACAAAGTCACAAAATCCAGTACTCCACAAGCGACGGAGGTCCTCGATCAGCCCAGGATCCAGCAAATCCCGACCCGGAACCCAGCTCCTCTCATCAGGACCGTATCCCTCCCAATCCACTAAATACTGAAATCCTCTGCCCCTGCGGCGGGAGTCTAGTAACCTCTTAACAGTGTAGACAGGGGCACCATCCACTAGACGAGGGGCGGGGGGTTTAGGGGCAGAGACAGGAGGATTATAGCGAGCAAACATCACAGGTTTAACCTTGGATACATGAAAAACAGGGTGAACCCGACCAAGAGAAAGGGGTAACTTAAGCTTTATCGTCACCGGATTAATGACCTTAGAAATACTGTATGGCCCAATGAATCTCGGAGCCAGCTTACGAGAAGGCTCACGGAGAGACAGATCCTTGGTAGAAAGCCATACCTTTTGACCACAAACGTAACGGGGTGGAGGTCGCCGATGACGATCAGCTGCAGCTTTGGTTCGTCTGGAATTAGATAATAACAGGGTCTTAGCTCTCCTCCAGGTGCGTCTGCACCTGCGTACGAAAGCTAACGCAGACGGAACCGCTGCCTCGGGCTCCTGTGATGGAAACAGGGGAGGTTGATAACCAATGGAAAGTTCAAACGGGGATAAGTTGGTAGACGTAACGGGAAGAGAATTATGAGAATACTCAACCCACGGGAGCTGATCGCACCAGGAATTCGGATATTGTGACGACAGACAGCGGAGCGTTCTACCGAGATCCTGATTAGCCCGTTCGCATTGCCCATTGGTCTGCGGGTGATAACCAGAAGACAGACTGGCCGTGGCGCCAATTTGTCTACAAAACTCCTGCCAAAAACGAGAGATGAACTGAGGGCCCCTATCTGACACTACGTCAGTCGGAATACCATGTAACCGAAAGACGTGATTAATCAAAACCTGAGCCATCTCTTTAGCAGAAGGTAGCTTGGGCAGGGGAATGAAATGAACCGCCTTCGAAAAACGATCCACCACAGTTAGAACAACAGTGTTACCATTAGATGCCGGTAAGCCAGTTACAAAATCAAGGGCTATATGAGACCAGGGGCGGGAGGGCACGGGCAAAGATTTAAGCAGACCAGCGGGTGGTAAATTAGATGCTTTATTACGAGCACAAACCGAACAGGCTAGTACAAACTGTCTGACGTCAGTGGACATAGAAGGCCACCAAAAACGCTGACGGACGGCAGCCAACGTTCTCCGAATACCTGGGTGGCCGACAAATTTGGACTCGTGACCCCATCGGATGACATCGGAACGTAACCGCTCAGGAACCCATAGGCGACCCGCTGGGCACCCCTCCGGAACTTCCCCCTCCCGGCCGGCCTCTCTCACCCGCTGTTCGATTCCCCATACGAGGGCGCCGACCACCCTCCCCTCCGGGAGAATGGTCTCCGCCCTCTCCGAACCGGACTTTTCGAACAGACGGGAGAGAGCATCAGGTTTGGTATTTTTCGAGCCAGGCCGGTACGAGAGGGTGAAGTTGAAACGATCAAAGAAGAGTGCCCAACGAGCCTGCCTAGATGTTAGTCTTCTGGCCGAACGGATATATTCAAGATTCTTATGATCCGTCCAGACCAGAAAGGGCTCCGAGGTTCCCTCCAACCAGTGACGCCATTCACCCAAAGCGAGTCTAACCGCCAACAGCTCCCGATTCCCTATGTCGTAATTACGTTCTGCTGGGTTTAACCGGTGAGAGAAAAAAGCACACGGATGTACTTTCCCATCAATAGACGATCGCTGTGATAAGACGGCGCCTACCCCGACATCAGATGCATCCACCTCCACTATAAATTGTTTAGCCGGATCGGGAATAGAGAGGACAGGCGCAGAGATGAACCGGGATTTTAACACATCAAAGGCCTCCTGAGCCTCTCTATTCCAACGGAAACATACATTAGGTGAAGTAAGAGCAGTAAGAGGCTTAGCGATCTGACCAAAATTTCTGATGAAACGCCGATAAAAATTGGCGAATCCCAGAAATCGCTGAAGCTCCTTCCGAGTGTCGGGTACTGGCCAATCGGCAACCGTCTTAACCTTAGCGGGATCGGGACGAATTTCCCCCTCGGCAATAACAAAACCCAGAAACGAAACCGACTTCCTGTGGAACTCGCACTTCTCCGCCTTAACGAATAGCTGATTCTCTAAAAGCCGTTGTAAAACCATGCGAACGTGCTGAGTGTGTATCTGCATGGAGGGAGAAAAGATGAGAATGTCATCGAGTTACACAAAGACAAATCTGTTAATCATGTCACCCAGCACTTCATTGACCATGGTCTGGAAGACAGCTGGAGCGTTACAAAGACCGAACGGCAGAACGGAATATTCCCAGTGTCCTGAGGGTGTGTTAAAGGCTGTCTTCCACTCATCGCCCTCTCTAATACGTACCAAGTGATAAGCGTTGCGCAGATCTAGCTTGGAAAATACGCGCGCTCCCTGTAATAATTCGAATGCTGATGACATTAATGGCAAGGGGTACTTATTCTTAACAGTAATGTCATTCAGCCCTCGATAATCAATGCACGGACGAAGAGACCCGTCTTTCTTCTTTACAAAGAAAAATCCAGCACCAGCTGGAGACGAGGAGCGGCGAATGAGACCGGCTTTAAGAGCGTCATTAATGTATTTATCCATAGCCTCTCTCTCTGGTTTAGATAGGGAAAATATACGACCCTTAGGATGAGAAGTGTTGGGAAGTAGTTTGATCTCGCAATCATACGACCGATGAGGAGGCAGAGAAGTAGCCCGGGACTTACTGAAAACCTGATACAGATCCGAGTACTCCGCCGGGACTCCTGAGATATCGATAGCTGGAACCTGCGAGACAGAACAAGAGACAAGAGAAGGAGCAGGACCGAGACAAGAAACATAACACGAAGACTTCCAAGATAACACAACATTGTTCTGCCAATCAACGTGAGGATTATGTTTGGATAGCCAGTCATGACCTAAAATGACTGGCGATTGTGAATCCTCTAAGATGTAAAATTCAATCTCCTCACAATGATTGCCAGAAACAAACAAACTCACAGGGGGTGTGCGGTGCGTGATCACAGCCATATGCTGGCCCTTCAATGTCCAGGCAGACAGAGGAGAGGAGAGAGGGAAGAGTGGAATACCCCAGGATTTGGCCAACCCAGCATCCAAAAGACACGCCTCCGCACCGGAATCCAGCAACGCCTGTGACGGGAAAGAGTTAATAATAACAGGTAGAGTAGTGCTGTTAACGGGAGGTTTAAATGACGATGTGCCCACCGAGACTCCCAGGTTCATCGGCGGGCGTGAGCCTTTTACCGGACATGTAGCTGCCAGATGCCCCGGCTTGCCACAGTATAAGCAGAGACCATGAGACAGCCGACGATTTCTCTCCCCAGCAGATATACGAAACTTGCCCAGCTGCAAAGGCTCCTCGGAGGGCGTTTCTGAAGCGATCTCCCCTGGTTCCGACATCCGCTGGTGAAATGAGCGATGCAGATCTCTCTGCCGATGGCGAGACTCAACCCTCAGAGCCAGATTGATGACAGCTTCCAGGGACGTGGGTGGCTCCCTCAGTGCAATCTCGTCTTGAATGCCCGGTGAAAGACCCTCGAGGAATTGCGCTCTTAATGCCGCGTCGTTCCAGTTGCAGCAAATAGCGAGCGTCTTAAATCGTATAGCAAAATCAGTAACAGAGTCATTACGTTGCCGTAATCTCACCAACTCAGCTGCTGCCATGTCACCCTTGAGTGAGCGGTCAAACAACTTTAACATCTCCTCCTCCAGAGCCTCGAACGAAAATGTAAAAGGAGCTTTAGCCCCCCAGGCGGCCATACCCCAGTCTCTCGCCCTTCCGGTGAGTAACGTCAGGACATAGGCCACCTTGGAAGTGGATGAAGAAAATCGACGGGGTTGGAGCGCAAAGACGAGAGAGCACTGCTGTAAAAAGGATCTGCAGGTGTTGGGATCGCCATCGTAGGTGGGAGGTGTTGCCGTGTGTGGCTCCCGTTCAAATGAAGCGGCTCCTCCGGATGAGGTTGGGGCTTCATGGTGAGGAGTCACTTGGTCCAAACGATTGCTGAACTCTTTCAGATGTTCAGACAGGATGCTGAAATCTCTGGCAGCAGCAGACAATAACGACGAATGTTGGTCGATGGCCGCCCCCTGCTGGTGAAGGGCGGTCTGCACCTCCAGACTTTTTAAACTTGCTGACTCCATACGTGGCGCGCTCATCTGTCAGGAAAGGAACTCAGGAGTCAAGAGCAAGTTAACAATTTATTTAGAAAAGGTATATATAGAGAACTGGAGAGCAAAGTCACTGGTAGATCCACACACGGCACACACCCGTTGACTCACTCTGGTGAAATCACCACTGTGGGGATGAAGCACTCCCACAGTAGGAGAGAGTGAGTCGGTGCTACACAATAGTCCAGTACAGATCCGAAGGGAGAGAGAGAGCCACCCACGCACTCCGTCGAGAACGCCAGCACAGTCACCACACGCAACAGAGGGATGATAAACGCCGCCCTGAAGGTGGATGACAGGCGGAGATGGTAGATGGAAAATCCACGATCTCAGACGGGTAATCCACTGTGAAATCCTGATGTAGTAGAGCACCCGGAAACCACTGGTCACCGCCTAAAAACGAAGCGAACCAGCGGTTCCGAGAAACAACAGTCGTTAGAGTCAATATAATCCACAATGGTAATTAGGTGTACTCCACTCACGGGTGAAGATGCAAACCGGAGAGAAAGGGAGACAGCTGGTATACCGCCTTGAAACGAAGCGAACCGGCTGTAGCGAGAGACGAACAAAGTCACAAAATCCAGTACTCCACAAGCGAGCGGTCCGGTAGAAGACGAGTCCCCGAACGCCGAAACCAAACCTGGGGTAACAGAGGAGAAGACAGAGAGCGACTGACAAGACAAGGCAGGGCAGCAGGACTGTATTAAAACAATGAGCGCGCAACGAAGGACAGGACTACGTGCAATATAAAGGAAAAGGTAAACGAGACACCACCGGTGAACAATTACCGAAACAAGGGGGCGGAGTTAGTGAATACACGAGGAACCGGCACCACAGGTAAACAACACACACACACACACAGATCACACAGCCATCGATCACCCAGCAGTCATGACAACTGCCGCATGATCTAAGTTTGGAGCTCGGACAATTTTTTTATCTAAATCCTCTTTTTTTCAATTTTATTACTTTTTAATATAACTTAATTTTAAAATGTAATAATTAAACTCAGGAAAACTTTAGCTTGACGTTAGTGAATAGTACTACTAAATGTAACAATCTTTCACTAGTAACACCCGTTCTTAGCATATAGCCTGCTAGCGTCACCAAACGGTACTGGCTAATGTTAGCATTTGTTTAGCAACGTCTGTTTACTGTGAATCTGCCTTCCTTGCCGATCTAATGGCGAATTTATCCGATGTATGTTCCCCTCTGAGTGCAAAGTGGGTAGCTGTGGAGAAGCCGCTGGCTTGGTTTCATGGACCCAATGTATGCCAGCAAAGAGGGTTTTACATGCGCTACATGTAATGAAGTAGAAGGTTGCAGAACTAGAAGCATGCATCCAAATGCTAGTTAAGTGATTAGTAAGACTGCTAGTGGTAATGTTGCAGACATTGTTTTGGATGCAATTTGTGTTACGACACGGCTCAGTTTCGACATTAGAGTCAAGGTGGCTTTTCTAACTGGGTGACGTTCGTAAAAAGAAACACCACCAACCTTCGACTCCAGTGATAATTACAAACAGGTACTCCTCTCTCAGCAGCAGATGTCAAAAAATCAAAAGTGTAAAATGTTTATTTGTTTGAAGAGGAACATTTTCGGGAAGGCATTTAACTTTTGTAAAAATCGAAATGCTGGTGCTGGCTGGCAACTTTTTATTAAAAATGTTGGCGGGGAAAGAAATAAGTAATTTCAACATGAAAGGATTAAGTTAAACTTGCAAAAGTTAAAGTTTTTATTTTTTTGTGTGTATATAAAGGCAAACCAACAGCTTGTATTGTGTTTTGAATCATGATTGTGGTACTGAGACCCACAGGAAAGAGAGGGCAGAAAAGAAGACTAATTATAATATATTATAATTAGATATATTAATAGATGTGACTGATCAGTTTTAAAGTGCGTTATGGTAAATTGTTATTCATCTAAAGTTATATCATGCACAGTAAGGTCATGATCAAGTTTTAAAAACAAATTCTGTGCACATTCCCTGCTCCTGTGGGGAAAACTGTTTTCAGAATTGCATCAGTGTATGTCAGAAAACCTCTTATCTAAGATGTTGCAACTGTAGATAGGTAAATATTTATCTCTTATTCCAGGGGAAGACTTACATATTCTGTTCAGGAGATCCTGGCAGTAGAGCCAGAGCTAAATACCTGATATGATAGTTTCAATAGAGTAGTGCTGAAGTTTGTGAGAATTAGCAAAGTAAACTATAAAGTGCATTTCACATTGGGCATGATAAAGTGACATGATTGTAAGATGCGATGATGTACTGGAATAAAACATTATATCCCTATGAAGCCTTCCATACTGCTGCGAGAAAGCATGTTTTTTCGACAAGTATGTTGATTTCCTTTCCGTCACCTTGTGATGCCACATCCCACGTATAATTAGATATGAGCTTTAAGTCATGTGTGCGAAGCTGCTGTTGTTCTCTTTCAAACATTCACTCGGTATCTCACTATGGGAAACTCCTCTGGCGTGACACATTCTGGAAGCACCAATTACACCACGTCTGTCGGTTGACAGACCAATCATGGCTGTGATGCTGGAATACCACCTCCCCTCCTTAAATCACTGCCCGTGGTACCCTACTTCATTCTCGATCTCTTCCCCGTGAAGATTTCTTTGAAGCTATCCTTCAGCAGGCACTGTAGGAAATAGCTGTTTAACTGTTATTGGACGAGCCATCAAGGTACGTTGCTGAGCACAGCTGTTTCTTACAGGCTATTGTCCACCTTTAAGGTGAATTCTTGGCTTCCTGTATTTAAAATCAATTTAACATTTAAGTGGCACATTGTGGTGAGCTTAGTATGTCTAGTAGTTTTAGGCTTGTTCTTCAGACAATGGAGCAAAAGTGGCGGCTTTGCGTCCGTGCACGTGGGGATCGATGATCTCGGACGGGGTTTCTCACCCCTTGTGCATCGTCTGCTTGGGGGTGAAACACGAGCAAGAGGCGCTCACTAACCCCGGGTGCTGTGCGCACTGCTCTCTCAAAGAGAGAAGGGTGAGGGTGTCTTTCCCCATTGGCCAGGGTAGAGACTAAGCAGCCCTCTGAGTCAGACAGCTGGGGCGACATGATTGATGAGCTCTCCTCTGACCTACCTCCCCTCTTCAGGTCCTTGCCGGATGATGAAACGATCGCACGCTTATTAGAGGAAGGAGAGTAAGATGATGCCATCCTCCCGCCAAATCCTTCCCGACCGGACAGCGCTTTAAGAGAAGGGTTCCCCTCCCCAGCCCAGGTGGAGTTTGACCTGCTTGAAGTATGCAGAAGAGCGGCGTAGAAACTTAGCATTGACTGCCCGTCTCAGCAGACGGAGCAGGGAAAAGAAAGGATCTTTATGACGGAAAAAGGCTGCGAGACAGCTAATTACGGCGGTCCCCTCGGGCTTCTCGGATATGAAACAGTTCTGGCTGGGATAAGCCCTTTTCACACAGGGTCCCTGTTAAAGGGTTTGAGGTTAGATGTCTGTAACATGGATGAATTAGGATTGTCAACCCCCCCCCCCCAATGGAGCCGTCGGTGGCAAATCATGAGGCTTAGTAGACTCAGTTTTTCAAAAGATTTATCGTTCCTCAGCCCTGGTGGTTCAAGCTCTTAATGCCACCTCCCTCCTCGTGCTTATCAGGCAGAACTCATAGAGGAGCTAGGGAAACAGATGGACCCTCCCATCTGGGCTGTCCCATCTTAGATTTGTGGAGCCTCAACAAACATCTCAGGACATATAAGTTCAAAATGCTCACGCTCAAAACAATTTATTCATCCAAACAAACATGAGTAGATCTGAAAGATGCATACTTTCACATAAGCATCTACCCAGCGCACAGAAAATTTCTCAGGTTTAAAAATCTTTCAGGGCACAGCCTACGAGTTTTTGACAGTTCTGTTTGGGCTCTCGTTAGCACCGAGGGTGTTAATAATAATAATAATAATTCCTTACATTTATATGGCGCTTTTCTCAGTACTCAAATCGCTTTTACATATGAACGGGGGGATCTCCTCAACCACCACCAATGTGCAGCATCCACCTGGGTGATGCGACGGCAGCCATATTGCGCCAGAACGCCCACCACACACCAGCTTATTAGTGGAGAGGAGATAGAGTGATATAGCCAATTTGTATGAGGGATGATTAGTAGGCCAATGGGCTAGTTTGGTCAGGATGCCGGGGCACACCCCTACTCTTTTTAATGACCACAGAGAGTCAGGACCTCAGTTTAACATCTCATCCGAAAGACCAGGGGAGCACTCGATCTGCTCAGCTTCACAGTCTAGCACAAAAACTGATCGTTTGGGGCGCAAAACATTTTCATTCATTACGGGCGACTCATGTTTTCATGGGCATTTCTGCTGATACTCTTTTGAGTTCCAAAAGACAGAGGCAATGACTTTGGACAGTTGGACCATTTAAATGGATAATCCTGGATTGCAGCATTTATATCAGTTCTACTGGAACGATCCCTTCAAAAACGTTGTGTAGGAGATCTGGTGGATATCCTGATTAAAGATGGAAATAATCCAGTTTGCCATTCATGATGTATTGTCTTTTGACATCAAATGAATGGCCAACAGTTGTATCCTGTAATGCTGTTTGAATATGTAGAGTGTGTTCTTTCCATCATTCTTTCTGCTGAATGATGGCCAAGGCAAAACCTGCAGGGATATGGTCCGGAAAAATGCTCAACAAACCCAGCAAGTGAATGGGCTGCTAATTTGTCTGCAACAACACACATCACTGTACCTCTGATATTATTTCCAAGGTTAGAAATAAAAATTCCTTCTCTTTCCAACACTCCTAGATCTTTCAAAAGGGGTTCTAGCACAATTGAATATCCATGCCGTTTAACATCTTCTGCTTTGTACCGAACTGCCAAATAAATGGATGACAACTATATTGGTACATTTCCCAGGACCTAATACACTGCAGTGATTTTATGCTTTTTCTGGGACATTCCGAATGGATTGCATATCGTCAATGTATACAATGAGGGAAATTGTATCTTCACCTTCAGGTAGAAGAGGGTTTTGCTTGAAATTTTGCCCATCATGAAAAGATCTGTATGTTGGGACATCCTGTTCAGTGATCTGAAATCTTTCTAGTGCCTTTTGAGAAATATCATTCATCAATTGAGACAACATTTTGAAAATGGGCACATACTGAAAACTCTGTTGTTCCTTTGCATCAATAACATATTCAACAGGGTCCACAATTTTAAAGTTCTCTTTATAATACTCTTTCCTCTTATAAAAAGAACTAAAAGGACCATCCAATCTAAGTGACTTACCCAATGGACTTGACTCAGTTCCTTTGCCAAATATGTCACTACTGATGTTTTAAGAACACAGTCATGTTTCTTCAGCGTTTGTTCAATAACACATCTAAATGCTTCGGCTGACCCTTCTGTTGAAATGAAGACTAAGTCTTCCACCAACTGGTCAATGCACCTGCCTTATACATGAAACAGGCTTTCCAACTTAAGCAGCACAGAACCAATTTTTTTACCATAAAATCTGGCAAAGGTTCACTTTATGCCCTCAGTGAAAGACTTCTTTCTTTTTCACTTTCTTTCTCATTAGTTATGCTGCTAGAATGGCCACAGGCATAATCTAAACTTGAACGCAGAATTTGCGGTTTGAAATCAGTGACATAATGAGGCATATGCTTCCTGCTTTGGAGGCCAGAAAATGTGCAATACGCATTTGTCCTGAAATCACACCGATTAAAAACACAATCAACAGTCTCATGTTTCTTTAAATGGTCTCTAATGCTGCATTTACACCAACCGCGGTAGAGGCGGCAAGCGCGAGTGATTTCAATGTTAAGTCAATGTGAAGACGCTTTGACGCGCGTCTGGAGGTCCCGTGGCGCGGATGAGGCATTTAACGTGGCGCAGAAGACGCATTTCCGCCTCATTCGCGCGTCTACTTCGAATGCCGCGAATTGAGCGTATGCTGCAGTACATGCGAATGGTGCTTTTTTGTGCATTTTGCGTTTGACTCGTATTTGCGGCTGATGCCCGAGTTGAAAAATTTTAACTTTGGCGGATTTTTGCGCCGCATTAACCAATCAGGAGCCTGCTTGCTGCTGTGGCGGCAGCGCCGCCCGGAGTCACTCATTCAGCATGAAGGCTTGATATTGTCCGCAAGCAGTCACCTGGAGCTATACGACAAAAGTTCTTATTTCTATAAAGGAGACAGGAATAAAAAGGACCTCGCTTGGAAGAGTGTCAGTGAGGACATTGGGCAACCTGGTAAGTTACACATTTCACTTTTGAGTCACGTGATGTTTATCGACCCACACCGTTTATTTTCCCCCTATAGTAACGAAATACAAACCGGTAACTCTCTCGATAAATGCACAATCAACATCAGCCATCCTGCAAACAGACAACCGCCTAGCACTTGCCCCTCCCACAAGAAGCGTATTTTGCCTCTGAATGCATTCAAACTGTTCAAACGGCAAACTAGGCGGGGTAGACGCCTGAAACGCGGTTGGTGTAAACGCAGCATTAGATGTGTAAAGAATTCTGCCTCTGTAGAAAATGTAATAGAGGCACAATGAATCGTTTTTTAGAGTGTTAGCTGCTTGAGGATTTTAAGTTACATTGCATAATCATGAGTTTGTTGACAAGCCATTTTCGGACAGCATATCTGCAATATGGGAGTTGTCTATATACCATAGTGAGATACTGAGCGAATGTTTGAAAGAGAATGTTAGGTTACCTACGTAACCCCGGTTTCCTGATAACATGAGTGAGGTATCTCACCATACCACCCTCCTTGCAGTACACAGAGAAGAGATATGCTAAGAATGAAGTAGGGGACCACAGGCAGTGATATTTAAGGACGGGAGGCGGGACTCCCGCATCACTGCCGTGATTGGTCTGTTAACCAACAGACTTGGTGTGATTGGTGCTTCCATGATCTGTCACGCCAGGGGCGTTTCCCATAGTGAGTACCTCACTCATATTATCTGAGAACCGGGGTTACGTAGATAACCTAACGTTACACAGAATGGTGACAAGGTGGAGCTCAAACACAGAAGGTTGCAGTAAACAGAGAAGATAACAATCAGCACAGAGCATGCATACAATATAACCAATATACAAATATATATTTCCTCTCTTTATTATTTGTATTTAATTCTTGATTTGTATCATGACAATAAATATTTGGGGTGCTGCTCATCATGTACGCCAAACTGTAACATATTTATATAAACATAGCATTATAATGTCACACAGGTAAACGTATATGATTTGCTTGAATACTTTATAAACATAACACCATAACCAGAGCTCATTTTAAATACAGGTGTGTACTGTACATGATATGCCAGTCCTTCGCTTTACGGTCTTTTGTGCCGGTTATGTATTGGTTTCTTCATTTTTTGTTTTTTGTTTTAACATTATCGTTTGAGGTTGGTTTTAGAACATTTTTTATGTTCCATTAAAAGGCATCCAAGCGACCATTGTTTAATTTGATTGAGAAACCATAAAATTACATGAAAAGACGTCATATTAAGTGAACAGGAAGGACTGGCATATCATATGCATGCAAAATTAAAGTTTGGCATATGTAGGCAATGGCAATTTTTTAAGCACGCCATGAGAACGGATAACAGTTCATAATGAGCACATCTGTCCAGCTGCTTTAGGTCCAATGATACACATTAAATGCAAAGTGGACTTCAGTGAACAAGGATTAGATTTAGTATAGCAGTGCAACATGTTGAAATATTAGGCTTGAAATATAAATTCTTTCAGCTTTAGTAGGCTAACAACAATAGTGCTTCTTTGAGCAGAACAGATGGTATTTTAACAGGTATCTCTCCATCTGCTCTGTGTCCATTGCAGCAATAGCATCTCGCTCTCATTTTCATTCGTCAGGAGACTCAGTACATTGTCAAAGGCTTTTTGGTAGATTGATCACGTATACACACATAAACTCAGAGCAAGAAGGTGAAAAAGGATAGAAAGAGTCAAAGTGAAACACTGTAGATTTAGAAATGAAAGAAAAGAGATGTTTTAATAGTGAATCTCATGAACTGGAATGTCAGGGTCATATTTCAAGCAAAATTCAAGCAAAATTCCCTGTTTTGTATTTTGTAAATTGTGTAGATTTTTTGGAGGGGGATTGAATCAGAAATGAATGAGGTAAGACAACAGGTGCCTCTCGAATTGGTACAGCCTCTTAAGTCTTTTGGCAAATCGGAAACAGCCATGTCTTCTTTTATCGCTCAAGAAATGATAGCTTGCAGAATACAGTTTATATGTCGCTATTCATTTTCCCCCAATGTTTAGGTAAGCTAATGTCTAATGTCAGTTCAAAATGAGTAGGAATACTTTTGCTAACTTGCACTCCCAATCTGATCCAGAAACCGGTCCAGCTCCCCAGCACGTGGAGTCTAATACTTACTGCCTCTCCCCAAATGTTCACGGTGCATTCACACGGTCCGTCAGCGTTAACGCTTAACGGAAGGCTTGTCTGAAGCGTGGCCAACAGCCAATCACTGTGGCCGCAACACAAGCTCCGGTCTTCCATAAACGTAATTGGCTGGCTCTGCCTAGGTTATTTGCATAATAACCTAGGCAACCTAGGCATAGGCGTTGCCGCTTGAAAAGTTGAGAAATGTTCAACTTCTGCCGTGAGCAACGGCACTGACGCGGCGCCGACAGATCCACAATTCAGTTCGCCAACGCTTGACGTCACCCATTAAAAGTGAATGGGAAGCGTCAACGCTTACGCCCCGTGTGAATGCGCCGTTAGGGGAGTCGTCCTCCTCCACCACACCCACGGTGAAGGGGATCTTCTCGACGCCAGGGCCAGATTTACAAAGTACACAAAACTCCCTTGAGGAACATATGGAGCAAGTTGTGTTCTAAGAGGTTTATTCAAAGTACCTCGATAAAAAAAACAATGATAGTAGGTATCTGGAGTCAACTCCAAAAAGTCCTGGGTGTGGTTTTTAAAGGAGCGGGAGCCCTGGTGGAGCATAGGCGCATGGCCAGAAACCACAATGCTGCTGGATCCGTTTGGGGAACAATGAGAGATAAGCAAACATTATCTGACCCTTTAAAAGTATTTTTGTTGGTGTATTCTAATGAAGTCAGTTAGATTGACTAAAGTGTAAGTGTTTGAGTAAAGTGTAGTTTAATTGATTTGTTTTTCTATAATTCATTCAATGTGCTTTGCGTCAACAGGAGTCGATTGTTGTAACGTTTAATAATGTTTTATAGAGAAATAATTTTTTTTTAAATATTTAGAGGTCATAGTCAGCCTCAGGTTATACAGAATGTAATCAATGTGTATTGTTGAACAGGTGAATAGTTCTCATGACCCAGAGGTTGGTGGTAGATTAGTCATTGTTCATTCTACTAAAGCTGAGAGTTTCTGTGATAACCTGTCAGCACTTTTAATGTCATTTAAATAGCTATTTTAGCACATATTTTATCACTAATAACATTTAAAAAAAGCTAAAACTGGATTTGTTATGGCATGTTGGTTATCAAGGTTATTGTGATAACTAAGAAACTAAGAAACTAAGAAAATAATTAAAACTATGTGTGAAAAATATTTGCCTGAATAAAAAAAATACAAGTTGTACATAAAAGATAATGAACTGATATTGTATTTAGTGTTTAAAAGACTAACAGAAAAATGAGAAAATTATATAGAAAATGTATTTAGGTGAAAGTGCCATTTGGGATACTGACTATGTTGACAGATGGAATATACCACATGATTTTCGTTCAGATTTTGTGCCCATTTGCAGTCTGGACAAGTCAACAATAGTTGCTGAAGTCTGTGCTCATCTGCATATTTTGGGCAGTTGAATTTCAGAGAAAATCGCCTCCAGTTGGAGGACATCAAAACATGTTTGATTTATGGAGTTGAATTTACAACACATGTCATCTGCCCACCCTAGACGTAAGATCTAAATGTGCTTTGATCATTCTCTCTTTTGCAAGCACATAGAGATGTTGCTCATCTCCGGTTTCATCCATCACGAGGTGTGAGATTCTGTTTAATTTAGTTGTATTCGGATTGATGTAAGGGTCTGCTGTGTGATCCCAATCATTTAGTGTTTTTATGTAACCATTTACAAATCAGCAAGTGCATGATGTCTAGTGTTTTAAGATATGTTCAAATGTGTGTTTTATTCCATTAGAAAGGTGATTAAATATGTAGGGCATTTCTTAACCTTTTAGAACCTAAGGCAAAATAGGTTGTTTGCACTAATTTTGTTTTTCTAACTGTCAACTTCTTAAACAATGTGCTAACATTAAGTGCAAAGTTTCATTTTTTCAGACACAACTGGCTTTCAAGAAAATGAAAACGCAAACTTGTGCGACGATTCACGTGGAGCGTTGTGACCAGTACAAAACTGGTATGTCACTGCATGACCTTTCTCTCTACTGAAAAGCACAAATGGACGAAGCCCAAGAGTCTTGCCCACTACCGTCTATGGATAATTGGCCCTGCCAGTAGATCATACTGTATAGACGGTTTCAGCAGTAACAACATAAAAAAGCGGCTGTCGTGGTACGCACGTAACTTCCGGTAAACTCCGCTAAGAATAAATAACAACAGAGTTGTTTAAAGATAGTTTATTTATATAACAAGCAAAAAACAACAACACATAGATTACCTAGGAACTAAAACATTTGTTATTATCGACGAGGCATTTGATCAAGAGATCAGTTTAGCAACTAGTCAGACCATAAAGACCGGAAATAAAGTTCGGATCCAGACGTGTATAGTTAAACTGATTTACTGAAGACATTGACACAGACTTTTGCATGTATAGTTATCAGAAAGACGTGATATACATAAAAGAATAACTGACAATTAAATTATTGTAAATTATTACAATAGCAGTATCACAGTAAACAGTAAAAAGAGAAAGTAAAATCTTCACAGCTTTGCTGACTTTGTAAACATATGTAAAATAGCCAACACACACTACACATTTAAAAGTGGAAACTTTTCTTCAGTAAATAGAAAAATAATATCATATAAATATAAAATGTCATTATGATAGAAAGCAAACATTACTGAGCATTATTGCACCTCATTTTATTATACTTTTTTATATTAGATTAGACTTTTTTGATGTTTTAGCTGTTCTACATACTGTGTTTACAAAGTAAGTACATTTTTGTTTTATTTAAGAAGATCGGCTATTCTTGTTTGCAGTGGCGGTTCTACACGGAGGCCAGGGGTGGCCCGTGCCTCTGTAGACATGTCCCTGGCCACCCCTGTGGCCACCCCGTGCTGACCAAATAAAAAAGTATAAATTTATTTAGATTTTACACGCGAGCGCCAAAAGCAGAACTAATGCGGCGCAACGTTCTACACGGGCAAATTAGAGCGGCGCACCCAACCACTGTAGCTGGCTGCGGGTGCTGTCCCCAATCTCCAGATGTTGTGAATGTGTATGCAGGTTTGGGCACTGGTAAGGACTCTAGGTCACTTGACATTGGGACACTGTGGGACACTGTTCACTTGTTCTCCTGTGACGTGGCTGCTTAAGCGCGTTGTGAATGTGATCATTCCCAGCTGCTACTCATCTTCAACCGGCAAAACCAACATCTCGCTGACTTTTTAAATAGTACATTGTAACAAGCGCTGTAATTATGCTCTTACATATACATGCATAAAATTGGAGGAATATAATTAAATGTAACATATAAAATTTTTACAATTTAAAATAAATATTATTTTAAATATTAAGTAGATTGTGGTCTCTAACTGTCTAGCAATGTGTGTTTATATGTAAACTAAAACAAACGTTTGTCTTTATAAAAGTTTGCATTTCATAAAGTTTATTGAGTAGACTCGGTTGTTTTTCGGTTGGACGGCTTTAGAAAAAGTCACGTGATTTCATGTAAGGGAACATAGGGACCATCAATGCTCACTGCTTTTTGTGTTGCATGGAATTTTTAGGTAACTAACGTTTGGCGTAATGGCTGACTCCCTAATCACAGTGCCCTGACTACTGAACAAGGGAGCTGATGAGACCCCAGCTCCTCTTTAGCACCTGCACTCACTCTTATTTATATGACTGTTAAGTAAAATAAAGTTTAAGGGGCGATTTCCCGGACAGAGATTGGACTAGTCCTAGACTAAAATAAATGTAAGAGCTGCCCAAACTGGAAACATCTTATCTTGAATACATCAGTGCCCTTAGTTTTGCTTTAAAATGCACACAAGTAATGTTTTTAGTAAGGCATGTTTGTTAAAACTAGTTATATTTCCTAATTAAACTAAGGCCTAGTCCTGTCTTAAACTAATTCCTGTAACCACCCCTATAATCTTTAAATATCATTTCTTGCCATTTTTTAATGTGCCCCTCTGGTGAAACACTGGCCCCTCCTTGGCCCCCCTAGTGAAATTTGTCTAGAACCGCCACTGCTTGTTTGTAATTATTGATGATTATTAATTTATTCAAAATGACATTTAATTTGGAAAAAACATTATTTTGGATTATTTTGATAATATATTTAACAGGAATTGTTAGCCTACCATGTGCACTGTACTGACTGCTAACGTTAACTGTTACTGAGAAAGTATTAACCACCGTTATGTCAAAATAAACCATGAACTACTGCTCAATATCTAAAGAAAGATAGTAAAGAAAGTAACAGCTAGCTGGCGTCAGTTATTTGGAAAATGCATATGCATAGGTAATGTTTAACAGTAAAATCTTAATTTAGCTTGCACCGAAGTTATAAATTATAACAACATTGTTTGTTAACATTAACGTCAGCAAGTTTGAGGCACATTTTGCGCACTACAATTAGCAGCACATGCACATTTCCCATAATTAAACATGGACTTACCTGCAAGTGATGGACTGGCACAATAATATCGACATTATATTTTTTTTCGTTAGGCTATTATTTTTGGTGCCCCCTCAGCACTTGGTGCCCTATGCACAGCGTGTGATGCACTTTATGGGAGCAGCAGCACTGCCTGGGGGGCCACTGTCCTGCAGAGTTTAGTTCCAACCATAGCCAGTAAAAGACATGGACACAGCGACCTCATTGGATTCAACGGAGACAAGTGTCAATTAGAAGCACGCACTTCCTGGGGGTTGAGCGTACTGCGCAGTCTCAACCTGAGCTCAATGACGTAGATATAACGTGAGCAACCTGTCTGACAATTGTAAGTCTTTTAATAGCCGTGCCACGAGAAATCTGAATCACCTACCGAATCTTGCAGAGACTGGAAGCGTGAACAGGAGCAAATTTTGGTAAGTAATCAGATTAATAATCTCCCTTGACTTTATGCCTCCACGTCCACCCGATTGCCTCATAGACAGTAAAAGATTGCCTACTAGCTTCTCCTCCTGTCCATACGGTAATTTCTCTACTGTGGGACAGAGCGTCGCAGGTTATGACGCAATCGTTAGCCTATTTTTACAAAAACTGCTTCTACTGGGCCATAAAGTAAGATACATGGTAATGGAGCCTTTTATACATTTTCGTGTTTCTTTAGAAACAATGGTAACACTTTATTTTACGGTGTCTTTGTTACACATGTTACATGTAATTATTATAGTAATAATAGTTAATTATGCATAATTACATGCAACTAACCCTAAACCAAACCCTAATCCTAAACCCAACCCTATAGTAAGTACATGTTATTAATGATTATTACTTAGTACTTACATGTATAATTACACTGTAACAGTGATACCGTAAAATAAAGTGTGACTGAAACAATTAATGGACAAATGGAGTCTTTAAACGCCTCAGATGTAAAGTTATTCACTTTCAAAGTGACGGCAAAATGAATGGGAGTCAATGGGATGCTAACAGCAGGTGGGGGTTCGCTAAGCAATAGTGGCGCCCGGGGAAGCTTCAATAAAATATGAAACCCTGCCCCCCTGGTTCCAACCCTAATCAAACACACCTGCATTTAATTTCCATGTAATCCTGAAGACTTTGATTAGATTTTTCAGTTGTTACTAATAACTCTGCAGGACAGTGAACCTCCACTTACATGTCTAACAATCTGAACACCCCTGCTTTCATGCAAAAACCTCCAAAAAAAGTGTTGACTAACTTTCATATCAAATACTATTCACTCGGAATAATGACATATTGGCATCATATTTACATTTGAAACGGCATGTTTTATTAATTAAAGTTTTAATAAATTACTTGTTTAATTGGGTCATTAATGCATTTTGCACAACAACTGCATTATCCTTTAAAATTAAAGTAGCCTATATAAACAACGAAAATGACGTAATCTATAGCCACGTGATTGGTTTTAATGGTCAATAATGATTTATTAGATAAATTAATAAATGCTTAGAGGAACGCATTATTGCATCAAATTTTACCTCATATGTGAGCATGTGTGATTCCGCGCCCCTGTGAACTCTGGCGAACTTTGGCGTTGTACCAAGGAGGTTTGGAAATGTTGTGAGCGGTTCATACACGTTTTAATTCCTCAGATAGCAAAATGCAGCAGCAACAGCAAAGAGCTTGTGAGCGCGCTCAGAGGCCAATGACGTCTGCGACTGCGCTGTATAAGAATATAGTAATGTAACACGATCAAAACATTATCAAAACAGCGAAAATCTCCGAAAGGGGACAAGGATGAAGCACAGAATTGATAATATTGTGCATATTAAACAGATTAAAAGTCAAAAAACAGATTAATGGAGGCTTCTTTGATTTTGAGATTGCATGCAAAATCCATTTGGCTCAAAAAACCAAGGGGGTATGTGCCCCCTCAGTTTGAATGGGCATGACACCTCTGTATGTATATATATATATATATATATATATATATATATATATATATATATATATATATATATATATATTCACCGGCCACTTTATTAGGTACACCTGTCCAACTGCGTGTTAATGCAAATTTCTAATCAGCCAATCACATGGCAGCAACTCAATGCATTTAGACATGTAGACATGGTCAAGACGATCTACTGAAGTTCAAACCGAGTCTCAGAATGGGGAAGAAAGGTGTTTTAAGTGATTTTGAGCGTGGCATGGTTGTTGGTGCCAGACGGGCTGGTCTGAGTATTTCAGAAACTGGTGATCTACTGGGATTTTCACGCACAACCATCTCAAGGGTTTACAGAGAATGGTCCGAAAAAGAGAAAATATCCAGTGAGCGGCAGTTCTGTGGGCGCAAATGCCTTGTTGATGCCAAAGGTCAGAGAAGAATGGCCAGACTGGTTTGAGCTGATAGAAAGGCAACAGTAACTCAAATAACCACTCATTACAACCGAGATATACAGAAGAGCATCTCTGAACGCACAACACGTCGAACCTTGAGGTGAATGGGCTACAGCAGCAGAAAACCACACCGGGTGCCACTCCTGACAGCAAAGAATAGGAAACTAAGGCTACAATTCACACAGGCTCACCAAAATTGGATAATAGAAGATTGGAAAAACGTTGCCTGGTCTGATGAGTCTTGATTTCTGCTGCGACATTCAGATGGTAGAGTCAGAATTTGGCATCAACAACATGAAAGCATGGATCCATCCTGCCCTGTATCAACGGTTCAGGCTGGTGGTGGAATGGTGTAGGGGAGGTTTTCTTGGCACACTTTGGGCCCATTAGTACCAATTGAGCATCGTGTATTGTTTCTGACCATGTCCATCACTTTATGACTACAGTGTCCTCTGATGGCTACATCCAGCAGGATAACGCCCCATGTTATAAAGCGCAAATCATCTCAGACTGGTTTCTTGAACATGGCAATGAGTTCCACAGTCACCAGATCTCAACCCAATGGAGCATCTTTGGGATGTGGTGTAACGGGAGATTTGCATCATGCATGTGCAGCCGACAAATCTGCAGCAACTGCGTGATGTTATCATGTCAATATAGATCAAAATATCTGAGGAATGTTTCCAGTACCTTATTGAATCCATGAAGGATTAAGGCAGTTATGAAGGCAAAAGGGGGTCCAACCCGGTACAGGTAAGGTGTACCTAATAAAGTGGCCGGTGAGTGTATATATATATATATATATATATATATATATATTGAGTACAGTAACCTTTTATACAGCAACATGTTCTATAGGGTTATCAAAGTAAAAGTTGTTTGTTTGCCTTTTGGGTAACTTGGGCATTTCTCAGAATTCAACTTTTAAGATTCTCTATTCAATTGTCCTATAGACAAAATGAATGGAGGTCAATGGGACATATGTTCAAGTGGCCTTACCCTGAAATTTGTGCAGCAGTGATGGATGTCGGACACACATATAGGGGTGGTTTCTCGGACAGGGACTAGTCCTGGACTAAAATAAATGTAAGAGCTGTCCAAACTGAAAACAACTTGTACTGACATAACTTAAAATACATCAGTGCCCTTCGTTTTGCCTCAAAATGTACTCAAGTAATGTTTTTAGTAAAGCATGTTTGTTAAAACTAGTTCTATTTCATAATTAAACAAAGGCCTGGTCCTGGCTTAAACTAATCCCTGTCTGGGAAACCACCCCATGAAGTTTAATTAAAGGACAAGTTCGGTATTTTACACTTAAAGCCCTGTTTTCAGATTGTTTATGATGAAATAGAACGGTTTTGACTGAAATTTCGACATATGTGGCTATTTGTTTTTTACCTCCCACCTCTACAATGGGTGTATAGGTGCACTGAAACAATCCTTCCTAAAATGCATTCAACTTTCGTTTACAAAGCACTGATATGCTCACACAAAAATCGCTGCAAAAGATGCTTTCCAACAGGTGTTTTAGTATTCGTTGTAAACTTGTGGACCTATTTTTCCAAACGCCTCACACCCGTACATTTTTCCGCTGAGATCTTGAATAATAAATACTCCAGGCCAGTTGGTGGCGATAATCCGCCTTTGCCAATTGCAAGAATAGAAACAAAGTTCCCGGCGCGGAGTAATACCGTACCTCACAGCACATCTAATACAAGTCAATGGAGTTGGACAAAACTACGATAAAACCTGTTGGAATGCGTCTTTTGCAGCGATTTTTGTGTGAGCATATCAGTGAACACCCCTGACCACTCGGTGAGTTTCACGTCTTTGTAAATGAAAGTTTAATGCATTTTAGGAAGGATTGTTCCTGTGCACCTATAAAGCCATTATAGAGGTGGGAGGTGATACAAGAAACACCCGAAAATTCTCGGGCCAGCATTATATGTCGAAATTTCGGTCAAAACCGTTCTATTTCATCATAAACAATCTGAAAACAGGGCTTTAAGTGTAAAATACCGAACTTGTCCTTTAAATAGAAGCCCCACTCAAGGGGCGATACTGACACACTTAAAAGAAAAAAAACTCTACTCTAAAATAAATGAGTACTAAATAGCACTAAAAGTGGACCTAGGCTCGTAATCATAGGGGAACCACTTTTAGTGCTATGTAGCACCTATAATAATAATAATAATAATATGTTTAATTTATATAGCGCCTTTCCCAAGCTCAAGGTCGCTTTACACATTAAAGAATTTCAACAAAAGTAGACAATACAAATTCATATTCGTCGGACATTTGCCCAGGACGAGAGTCACATGCAGCTGCATGAGAGAATAGTAGAAAACAGATATACATATACAAACCACAAAACAATCAGTGCAAGTGATAGGACTCTACATAGATGACAGTACATAAACCACAGACTCAACATTGCAGTTAGCATTAGGGGTGACCCCGAATAGTCGAAGATTCGATGCATCGATAGGAGAAGCCTGATTCGACTACCAATCTCAAAGTCGAATCGTCGCAGATGTGTTATGAAATGAGGATCATTCAATTTTGGCCGTATGGGTGCACACATTATCTGATTTCACATATAACAGCTTTCTCACAATATATTAATATACTGCATATTATGATAATGCTGCAAATAATATGTGAAGTAGCAGCTTTCAATAAATATTTTTAAAATGCGTTAATAAATCCATCAACCCCTGTGACCGGGCTTCACGTCCACAAGAGGTCTCTATGTTAATAAAGCCTTGCATCTTTGTTTCGACATTTAAAAGACAAAGCTGGCAAATTAAACTATGACTTTCGTTCTTTTAATAATTTCTATATTTTATTTTATTTATAAATTACTTTGGGTTATCTGATTTAACTATTTGGCTTGTGTTTTGTTTCCGTGCACTTGAGGCATTTTGCATATTTGTTCTGCACTTTGTTACTTCTGACCTTATTTTATTTAAAAAATTGTATTTATTATAAACGTAAATTCTGATCTAATTTAAGTATGTACATTTTGGATAGCTTTTTGTTGTATCGATGTTGCGCTATTGCGTGCTGGCCATGCTTGCGCATGTAATTTAGCCGAACGGGCTAGGTGCTCTGCGTCTCATATTTAGGACTAAACATTAAAAAACGGATGTTTTTCGACGAGTATACGTTTTTAAAATGTATTTAAAACATAGTGGTTATCTTGTCAAAACAGGTAAGCCGTTTTTTTTATTTCGGTGATGAAACGGAAGTATCTGCACCGAACCTATTTCTGCCTGACACGAATGTCTTTCTTGTGATTTAATATTATGGTGGGTCGGTGTTCACTTTCAAATGATAGCAAAGAGATTCCTGAAATAAATAATATCATCCGGTCTTTCTGTATCTAAAGTTAATACAGAGATGATCAAAGTCAAAGCAAGCAAGCAGGTATTTCTGTGCTAAATAATAACGCGTAGTGTCTATAAAATCATTATTTTCAGTGTTTTTCTTGTTATAAATTAAAGTTTAATGAATTGTATATAAAGATTAGTTTTTATCATTTACAGTCACAATCACAAATTATTTGTCATTTCTCATTTGTCGTTTTTTTTGGTCATGACTGCTTTGACGCGCTATCTCTAAATTAAATAAAAACACTGAATTGTAGCCGGAGTTTCCAAGGCAGGATTACCTTTGTTATTTTTTTAGGTTTAGTTATCAAAATGTATTTTTGTGTGATGTTCTGTAGATCGTGGCTTTAAAATGTTATGAGGAATAATTAAACAAATGTTGCCTTACATTTGACCTTAAAAAAAAAATTATATATATATATATATATATATATATATATATAAATGCATCGTCAGTTTTGTCTTCGTTTATTACTTGAAAGACAGTTTTGGTCACTTAATCAGAAAGTTGTTTATGTGTACTGCTTGTGAAAGAAAATAAAAGTTACCAATTTGTACCTGGTCTGGCCCCCTCCCAACCCATGCACACAAACATAGATGATTCGACTATCGGTCGACTATGGAAAGATTCGACAATTCTGATTCGAATATGTAAATCCTTAGTCGAGGACACCCCTAGTTAGCATAAGTGATTCTTTTACATATGTTACTGATAGTGTAGGTTGAACAGATGGGTCTTTAACAGCGATTTAAATTCAGGTAAGGAAGCAGTGGTTCTAAGTGAAATAGGTAGGGAGTTCCATAATGTTGGGGCAATGACAGAAAATGATCTGCCACCCATAAAGGATAGACGGTACCGGGGAATACATAGAAGTTCAGCATTTGAAGAACGAAGTGGTCGTGTAGGTAAGTAAGAACAGAGTAGATCAGAAAGATAAGGGGGTGAGAGAGCATTTAGTGCCTTAAAAGTGAGTAGTATGATTAGGGTTGGGAATCGTTAGAAATATTCCGGTTCCGATTCCGGTTCTGCCTAACGATTCCGGTTCTGATTCCGGTTTCTTATAATAAAAAATAATGCACAATACTTAAACAATTCAATTTGTGTTTATTAATTACTGATAAAATATTTTAAATGTAAAATGATTAATATTTTCACTTCTTCAGTCACTAGGCCTATATTATTTATTCCTGTTGTAGTCCTCGTAAGATCCTACATGTTGAAGTGAACATGATAGCAGCAGTAGTTCTCAAACATATGATTTGAGATTTATATGCTGGAGCAAGTGTTTTATATCCTGAAAAGGCTGCTGTACAAGTAATAATTTTTGTATGTGCATGCGTATAGGCTTATATATAATGCATACATATATTTTGAAATATAAAAATGTAAATGAGGATCAGATATACAGTACGTTTCTTAACAAACATGCGCTGATTTCTTTTCGCCGGAGGCTGCTCGTCACAACATCAAGCAATGCTTAGGTTACTTAGCAACCACAGACGCTTTGGAGCGTCCACGCGCTTTGGAGAAAAGTGGCGCGATCACGTTTTCCGCGTGGTTTTAGATGCGAAATGTGAAGCAATTGAGCATAATGTCCATGGCCATTTCGGTGGGTGATGCTCGAGCCCCGGAGCGACCACGGGATCAGCGCGGCTATATGCGTGTTTATTTTATCACTTTCATCCGTGAAACAACACACGGTTCAAGTGAGGAACCTTTTTGGGGTTATAATGTCTGCAAAGTGCTGAAAACGCATGTTGCTATACTGGTAGTGCAGATTGACACTTTTTCGCAACCTTGACCAAGAATATCTTACCTCATTGTTCCGCCCCCAAGCCAGCGGGTCATCACTGATATCAGTTTATAGCGCATTAACTCTTGAGTCTTATGTCCGTTTGCTTTCACGCGAACTTGAAGACATCTCGCTGGGTGAGACTGTACTTTATATTTTTCATAGTTTGTGAAGTGCACGGCATCGCGGCTCGCACTGTACCGTCAACAGCCCTAGAATCCACACTTTTGACTTTTAGACATGTTTAACACGAAGTATACAAAGCTTACCTCAGCAGCCCGAGTGTTTTCTGTGGTAAGCTGGGTTAATTTGGTTGCGCGCGCGAGTGACTATAAACAGTGGCTCAACGTAATTAATATTCATGAGGTAAGAGACATAAGCGCTTTGCACGTGCCTCGCATCAGAACGGCTTTTAGAACCGAAACTTAAGAATTACGTGCGGTTCCGGTTCCTTTTAAAAAACGGAACCGGTTCTGAATAAGAACCGGTTATCGGTTCCCAACCCTAAGTATGATCTTATATTGTATTTGTGCTGAAACTGGAAGCCAGTGGAGATTAAATAAGATAGGGGTAATATGGGCAGATTTTTTGTTTGAGGTTAACATTCTGGCAGCAGAGTTTTGTATATACTGCAAGCGTGAGATTGAGTGGGCTTTTAAACACGAAAATAGTGCATTGCAGTAGTCGAGACGGGACGTAATAAGAGCATGCACTAGTGTTTCGGCATCATTTCTACCGATGAAAGGGCGCAGCTTGGCAATACGTTTCAAATGAAAAAAAAAAACACCTTTTGGAAAGGCTTCTGATATGAGCGTCAAATGACAGTGAGGGGTCGAGTATGATACCTACATTTCTCACAGTAGGAGAGGGAAAAATCGTAGTAGCATCCAGGTCAATACTAAAATCCTTGTTTGTGTTAGAGATGGAGTGCCAGTTATCAGAATATCAGTTTTACCCAAATTCAGGCTAAGAAAGTTAGAGTGTAGCCACAGTTTCAGCTCATTTACACACGAAGAGAGTGACGATGTTACATGTTCAGAGTCTGGTTGACAAGCAGTATATAACTGGATATCATCTGCATAACAGTGATATCTAAAGCCGTGTCGACAAATGACGTTACCCAGTGGCTGAATACAGGGACGGATTGGCAATCTGTGCGTTCTGGAAAAGTCCAGAACGGCCATTCAACGGAGGGCCGTCGCCCGGCCGATGGCAATAAAAGTCTAATAAATATGAACAGCCAACAGCAGAGGCACTAATACGATCACTTATATGCTGCTACGTGTAAAAAAACGAGGGAGAAGAGTCGGCCTACTAGTCGTGAGTGGTCCACGGATTCCCGGAATTAGCGAGCGTCTATGTTTGCGAGCCTGAGCATCCACAGCCTGGTCATGATGAGTGACAGACCGAGTTAACTTCACATCAGCAAGAGCTAAGTGCCAGTAGTAGCAGGACACGTGACATTATAATATAATATACACGATATAAAAATAAATAAAACTCGCGTGAAAAATAACGTAATGCGCAACTAGTGTTAGAGAAAGACGTGATGTGAGTGTGTGCGCACGCGCGTGTGTGTGTGAGAGAGAGAGGCGCGGGCGCGATTGAACAGTGGAAACATAAAAACAATACATACTCTGTCATTTTGTTCATATGGGACATAATTCAAACGGCAAAGTGTTTGCTTAAATTTGTATACAGTCGCAATAAAACAAAACATTTTGCTTTTGTCAAACTGTAAACTCTTGTCAAACTGTAACTTACAACTGTCATCTAACCAAAATCACACACATCAAAGCAAAAACTATTTATCCAACCCCGTTTAAAAACAGTCTGTGGGTGGACATTAATCGTATTGCATTGGTTTTCATTTCTTTCATTGACTTTATTGTATATGAAAGGGTTGTAGTGAGCTCACATTTTCTGCTACAATGAAGACTAAGGTATTGAATTAAACAGGTAAATATCAGGCATGCATTGCAACCACTCTAAACGTGCTAATAAGAAAGGGGGCTAAATAATTGACCAAATATTAGTTTAACCAAAAAATCCTAGCTTGCACTTTCTGTCTGTCTTCCATCAGAGTACAGTTTTTCCTTGTCTTTCATATGTGTTTAGTATTGTGGAATTGGCAAAGACCTGGTGGTTGTTTGTGAAAGCTGTACAGACAAAATTAATAGGCCTAGCTATTTTCATTATTTCACAGCCTTATTATACATCAAAGTTTAATATGACATGGACAAAATATTAAATATCCTTGTCTAATAGTCTGACTGTATTGTGGCATAGTATCAGGACATCCTTGTGTCTGTTGCGCACGGCTAGGGGCGAATGGCCGGATGATGGGCCTATTTGGGAAAAAGTCCAGGGCTGTTTTTTAGCCCCAGTCCGTCCCTGGCTGAATATCAACCTGATCTCACGAATTTCCGTGGCATAGTCACGGAATTTTGTGCTCATTTTTCCGTGGCATTCTCACGGATCTCCGCATTTTTCCGTGGCCCTGCTACGGACTGTCTTTTTCCGTGGCATTCTCACGGATTGGTTACTCAACTGTTTTGTCCTATTTTCTTACCATTTTCGCTTCGGTTTAGGGTTAGATTTACATGAAATGACATCCCTACCCAAACCCAACTCTAACCCCAACGCCAGGCGACAATTGTTTAAAGTTTAGAAAATATAAAAGAATAAATCAGAAAAAATAGTATAAACCAATAGTTAAAGTGACATATTAACGCAAACACCAAATCTAACCCTAAACCGAAGTGAAAATGGTTTGAAAATAGGAAAAAGCAGTTGAGTAACCAATCCGTGAGAATGCCACGGAAAAAGACAGTCCGTAGCAGGGCCACGGAAAAATGCGGAGATCCGTGAGAATGCCACGGAAAAATGAGCACAAAATTCCGTGACTATCCCACGGAACTTTGTGAGATCATGTTGCTGAATATATAGGATGAATAATAGTGGACCAAGTACAGAGCCCTGAGGAACACCTTGTGTAAGTAAGACAGTAGGAGAACCATATGAAGAACCATACGGGGGATGATATACAGTAGCACCACTATAGCACCAGATATGATTCTATATAGCACAATATGGTTCTATAGAGGTGCTACACAGGTGCTACATAGGTGTTATACTGTATGGCACTTAAAATGGTTCCCCTATGATTACGAGCCAGTGAACCACTTTTGGTGCTATTTAGCACTGTTTGTTTTTAGAGTGATAGTGGCTAACTTACTGGCAACTAACAAGGCCTAATGGTAAGAGCTGACACTAACTTAACTTTAAACTTAATTGCTTAGTCTGTGCCAGAGTCTGCTTCACTGAGCAACATCACCAGGGAGAAAGAGAGAGGAAATGGAACCTGAAATCTGAGCCTAGCCATTGTGTCTCTCCCCAGAGATGTCTTCCCACCTGCCACCCAAGAGTAACGTCCTATAGACCCTTTTACAGTTGGTAAACAATGTGATGTATTTGTGTGGGCGGGGCTTAGCTGGAGGCAGAAAGATTCCCCTCAACGCTTTAACAAACGGTAGTTAGCGAGTTTTCTTAGCTTGTTTTTTTAACAATGGCTGGAGAAAATCTGAATATATCTGCTTTATCTGAATATTTAAGGTCACTTACTGTCCGGTACCGTGATAGTTATTGAAAAAGTTAACTTTAACGGACGGAACCAGATTGGTCGACCCGTACACAATCACTCATTGGATGGACGATCTGACAGGATTACCTCCAATTGAGTGGCCTGACATCTACACTTACCTGATAGAGCAACCAAGCGTGTATAGTAAAGAGAAACTGAGGGCGTATAAATCCTTTGACGCGTATAACTACGTACTGAATGGTCATGTACAAGACTTACAAAGACTACAAAATATATAATAGACGAGTTTGTGTTTTACGATCCGAAGTTCTGCCTAGCCAGCGCCAAGGCCAGAAGACGACCATGTATCAGGCTTGGGTTATTGTAAACAGAAGAAACAACTACATCTTGACGGCGAACTGCACTTGCATGGCTGGGTGAGTAGCTAATATAAGATTAGAAAGATCACATTTCATATTGAATTTAAATGGAAAAAGCACTTTTGTTGTTAACAGTTATACCATCTAACATTATGTTGTGTTAGTAATGTTGTTGTGTTAGCTATGATATGAGATGAGCAACAAGATATCAATTAGTTTCATTTTTTAATTTTCCATCTGACATAAGTCTAGGGTCCTGCTGCAGCCATGCAGCTGCAGTGCAATTTAAGGTGGAGCTGTATGTTAGGATGGGGAGGACTGAGCAGCAAGCAGGCACCTCAGGAGAATGTCTCTGGAAACAGACAAAGAAAGCGGTCAAACCAGCCAGAGTTAGGAAGATCAACTTCCAGAGGCCTAAAATACAGTTGATAGCAGCAGTTCCAGCCAAAGTCAGGAGGTTCAGTAGCAGTGCTTGAGGCATGTACCAGAGTAGATGAGGCTTTGTGACTTTGTCAAGAGAAACAAAGTGATCTAAGATAGAGTTAAGAATTAAGCTGCAATTACGAACTGACAGCAGAGCTATTCTGCTAGATGAAGGTTCACTCTCAAGTGTCCAGTCAAACTTTTAAGTGCTTAGTTGAATCTCAACGCATTTTACATACAACAAAATTACCAGATATGAGACAACCAAGAAAGCATTACAATATCAGATGGAGCAGTTCTATTAATCCAGGACATCAGATAGCAAATAGTAATAGTTATATGCTTTACACCCACTTTGCATGTTCATTTAGCTGTATATTAATAAAATGCCAATCATCTAAATGAATGTGTTAAATATTGTTGTCCTATGTCATCTTCTAGAGCTCACAGATGAAGACATCCAAGAACTGTAGTCGATTGTCCCTGCCGCTGCTGTCTGACCAGCATAGAAAACAGTGACACTGACACAGCTTCTGAGTCTGAGCTAGAGCATCCTTCAGAGTTGCCAGAGCCACTCACAGCCTTGTACGACCCCATACTCAGACAGCACATGCATGGGGACATCAGAGATAAATTTGAGGTAGCCTATCACAACATGATAAGAAACATCAACCCTGTTCAGTGTGAGAAACTTGAGTCCATCACAAAACTGCAGGCAAAATCCCAAGACTGGCACATTCACAGGGCAGGCAGGATTACCAGCACAACATTTTAAACTGTATGTAAAGGTGACCATCTGCACAAAACCACCCTGGACAAAATCATGCACTACAATGACACCAACAAACAGGTTCCAGCAGTTGTATGGGGAAAAGACAACGAGGAAATTGCTAGGGAGTGCTACACCAAAGTGGTCAACAAAAACCATCAAAATGTAATGGTTAGCCTATGTGGTTTTGTGATTCGACCTGAGGAACCGCACCTAGGCGCATCTCCAGATGGGAAAGTTGTGTGCTCCTGCTGTGGGGAAGGAGTCTTGGAAATCAAATGCCCATGCAAATATAGGGAAGGCCTGCAGGGTGTGACAGTCAGTGAGGATTTCTGCCTTGACCAACAATTCCAACTAAATAAAACACACCAGTACTACCACCAGGTTCAACTGCACATGTTTGTCTGCAATGTCCAGTACTGTGATGTTGTGGTGTGGACAACTCAGGAGCTGGTTGTAAATCGCATACAAAGAGACAAAGAGCTCTTGCAGAAGAATTTACCTAAAGCGAAGCAATGTTTTATATCTTTCATTCTGCCAGAACTTCTAACCCGCAGCCAAGGCTACAGAACTGGCACTGCAGTTCTACACCTGACTCACCTGTGTCTATCTTCACAGTTAGCCATGAAAGATGTAAATGCTTCTATTTCAGCAGGCAATAAGTACTATTTTACAGCTACATGATAGTGAACTGGACCAAAATACACAAAAAAAGTGAAACCTTCAATGTGTTGGATAAGGTATTGGGAATGGAAATTTATGTATGTAGTTGCATAAGAAGTATTTTAAAGTATATGACTCCTGTAAATGATGTAAATAAAGAGTGACATTACATTAAAGTTATTATTAAGTAAGTGTCAGGCAGAAAACACAAAAGATCCCAGTGCGGATAACAGAAAGTTTATTTAAATAATAATGCATGATAACAGACAGTAGCACGTCTGGCCGCAAAGGCCACTCCGAGGCAGACGGCTGGAGGCGGGGAGCACACACAGGCACTGGGCAGATGAACCACACATATTCGGGCTCCGGCCAGACAAGCAAACGGTGGGAGAGAGTATCTTACAACAGTTGAATAAATCGACAAACGACACAAGGAAATCCGCAGTCAGCCCGGCAAACAGGCACACGAAGCAGATGAGGTGGGGGAATCCTGCGGCGGGCAGAGAGAGAGCGTTAGTGGTGCTGACGGGAGAAAACTGGACAGCTCCAGAAGCGAAGGACCGCCCTGCTGGACAGCGGCAATGCCGCGGTGGGCGTCCGCCGCTGCAGATGGAAATGGCAGTCTCTAGAGCGGGCAGATGGAGATAGCGGTTCTTAATACTGACAGATGACAAACAGTCCTTGAATCCGCCAGCAATCACAGAGTTTCATAAGTAAATCCTGGGCAGCAGAGAGCACAGATAAAGGGTGGGAAACAATTAATGAACAGACTGGAATAATCAAAAGCACACGACAAGACAGGACTAGAAACTAGCAAAGCTAGTAGTTGGCGAGAACATACACAAACGAACTTGCAATGAGACACTGAACACGCAGGGAATAAATGCTGAGCCGATTGGCCATCAAATAAGCTGCAGGTGTGAGGGACGCAGGTGAAGAAGATAAAATAATTACACCCGTGAGAGAGCCGCGCACGTGAGAACTGTCAAAACAAAACACAAACACAGAGAAACCAAAACATAGCAATCAAATAAAACCGAAGTCATGACAGTAAGATGTAAATATTTTCTAGAAATAAAAATTCTGAAGCCTGCAAATTAATTATAAACTTTCTGTATTTATTCTTTCTTACCATGTTCTTAAATTCCGGTCACAATTAATCACAACAATGTATATACAATGTATGTAGGATCACAGATGATTAACAATTTATCACAACAATGTATATAGAGTCCCAGATGATTCACAATTAATCAATAGTTTACAAAAAAAAATCAATTCTTAAAGTAACACACAGTAGAGTGAAAGGCATATAATTTGTTAGTACATTGTTGTACACACAGACACACAACAACAACACAGACATTTCATACACGACATACTCTCTCTTTTCTGGGCACCACAGATTTACACAAATTGGTAAGAGCACCACACACAATCACCATGTCATCCAAAAGGCTAACTTGGGACATTGGAATAACAGAATGCAAAATTTTGAAACTCTTCCATCTGCTTATAACTCTCTCTACATGTATTCTCACATGCGACAGTTGTCTGGATATATCTACTTCACAAGCAGGTAACTGCAGGTGAAATTTGGTATACGCAAAATGGCACCATAAGCAGCATGTTCATCCCTGATCAAAAACCCCCTGTCTACTAAGATTTCATCTTTTGGCTCTAACAAGTACAAAAATCCTAATTCGAGTGTTATTTGCTTATCTGACACTCTCCCACCCCAGCCCGTGGACAGAAATGAAACTGCCCCAGCAGGTGTTATTCCCACCAGGTACTTAATAGTGTTGTGGTGCTTGTAATTAGACCAGGTTTGAGCTCTGGTAGTCAAGTTAGTAGGTCTCTCTATGAATATCTCTGTACAGTCAATTATACACCTGCCTCTCTTGAAATGTCGCCTGAAACTTTTGGGCATATTTTTAAGGACAGCATCTTTACTTGGCCATTTAATAAAAGATTTCAATTTGTCTGCCATTACAGGCAACCAGGACCTTAGAATGTTTGACACTGTGCTTTCAGAAACGTTTGAATCTATATGCAATATCTCTCTGAGCCCCAATCTCAGGTTCATAAGAACGACTAATAGATGATCTTCCAGCATGAGACTTTCAGTTCGCTTCTGCACACTGTCTTTAATTTTTGACATTAACCAACTGAAGATGACTGAAGTTAGCCCAGTGAGAAACAGAAAGTGGGCAGCACTGTTTTTGATCGTGGAGAATGAGAAGCAAGATTTCTGAAGCTCCTCTTTAGGCCTGGCAAACTCAACCCATTTTAAGGGTCCAGGTTATTGTGAGTGACTTGAGTCAGTATTGCTAAATTGCCAAGGAAACTCAGTACATACCCACTTGTAACCGGCTGATCCACACGACTCGAGATTCTCAGAGCCGGAAACATTGAAGACTCGCAGACCATGGACATGAGACTCGCTCTACAGATCCTATCTATAGAGCAACTGAAGTCTCCTCAAAAGCAAATCCATAAGCCTTTCACTTCTGAAATAACATGCTTATAGACCCTTTTACTGTTTGTACACAATGATGACGTGGCAGCGTATGCGCGCGCATTTAGGCAACGGAAGTATCGTAAGAATCAAAAGTGAAGCAACACAAACAGTAAGTTATTTTAAAAAAGTTGACTTTATGAACATTTTCAACACAGCTACCAGATCCGTGTACTATAGGGGAGTGGATAGAAGACGTTAGCAGATGTCCAAAAATAAAGTTGCCAGATACATATATACGTATATTAGTATATTATATTAGTGCAACCAAACGCAACAACCAGACAATTTGATGCTGGGAAACCGTTTTAATAAACTTTCTGAGTTGCTACCACGTAAGAACCAATGGGGAATAACACCACTTCTGTTGCCCAAATGCGCGCGCAGGCTATTTGATCACGTGAGCTGTAAAAGGGTCTATAGGTTTTAGGTTTGGTGTGTATGGTCGACCATTTAAAAAATAAGCCTAATAACAATAGCATAATAATATAGAGAAAATATAGAAGAAAACTGTCCTCCCTATGTAGCCCCCAGAGCCGGAGAGACAGTTCGCGCAGATCAGCCGGTTACGGATCAGCTGGTTACGGATCAGCCGGTTACGGATCAGCTGGTTACGAGTTGAGAGATTCTCGAGTCAGAGCAGATTCGCATGTCTCTCGAGTCCGCATTGTTTCCGGCTCTGAGTGAGAATCTGGGTCAGTTCACGGCCTGCGCGGATCCACAGGTCTCTCGAGTTTGCAATGTTTCCGGCTCTGAGTGAGAATCTCGGGTCAGTTCTCGCGCAGATCAGCCAGTAACGAGTGGATCTGTAGTGCGAGCGAAGTCTCATCAATAATGTTGAAAGAGGTTTGTGTGTGTGGTGGCGCTGTACATTGAATTGTAGTAGGACTCAACTGATCCGGGTTAATGACACTAGAGACTCGCGACTCAAACAGGTCTACTCCTCTTTCAGTCTTTCATTCTCCTCTTTAAGTTTGCATAAGTCTTTTCTTAAGTTGACAAATTCAGTGTTGAGTTGATCATACTTCTCACTGAGACTGTTGTATGCGGCTTCAGGGACCATAGCCTCTTCCACTAGTTCCTCTGGTGTCATTGGATCATCATTAGCTGGAAGACATTTGTGAAAGACAAGTGACAAAGCAGTTTGATAAATGCATGTATGACAAAAACATTGAACTGTGTATAAAACTTTTTGAATGTTCTTACCATGGGAAGGAGCCTCTTGCGCCACTGTCAAACATTCCCTTTTCCTCTTTCTTTCCAGCCTTAGAAAAACAGAACAAAACAGAGACAAAACGAGATTTTAGTGAGAAAGACTGAACACACGAGTTACAACCTATGGTAACACTCACCTAGCCACATTTAGAAAACTCAATTCCACTTACCTCTCCAGCTTTTCCACAGGTCTGTCATTCTGCCGTTTATATGAAAACACAGAGGGGATGAAGTCAGGGCTGTCTTCATCCATAGAAGCCTCTCCTACAAAATAATAATTAGTAATTCAAGCTAATGTCATCTTACCTTACAATGTATTTAGTTAACTAGCTAACGTTATCACTTTGGTTAGCTACCATCAGTGATGAACGTTAGCAAATCGTTGCTAAAACTACTTGAACACACACCTATACCTTCTCACTGTATCATCTCCCTTTCTACAATTGCAACACTTGCAACGTTTGAAAGGGAGACGACACCAACAATGAGTGTTTATGTAATGTTGGCAAATTGCTAGTTGCTAGCTACAAACTAAGTTCGCTAACGATGGCCTAGTCATGTAGCATTATGAGAAATCTGTAGATAACATTACTTAACCAAACTATAATCCATACCGTACCAACGAAAAGACAATAAAAATAATATTTTATATTCTTAAGATGATATATATATTTACTGCCTCTGCCATGCGCGTCCATGACTTACATCGCATTACGTAGTGACGTTGGTAAGGTTATGCTTGAAGTAGGTTTTTACAAGTGTGTAGAATGATGACCGCTTATGTTAAATGACACATTTCTATATGTCTTTGTGTCATTTTGTTGTTATAAATGGTCTTTTTGAGTTATAAACACTGAATCTGTACTTCCACCTACGCCAAGCGTGACGTCACTCTGACCGGTAACATCAGCTGAGCGTACACCTGACAACGTATGATGTATTGGTTAAAGTCGAAGACATCTCAAACAATGTCATCTTTGCATTAAACATGACATAATTAAAAATGAAATACACTTAATGATAAGTGTATGATACCCCCCAATGCCACCACCAGACCAGCAATCCTAGTACCAATCCTCTTTTCCTCTGGATGAAAACAAATTCACAGTTACAACAGTCATTAGCTTCAGGATGTAGTCTGTCATTATACGAATCAATTAGTTTTTCCTGTGGATTTGATGAGATGAAAATTACAAGCAGGGTGCAGGCGACAGGATGATGCATGCTGAGACCTGCCGGAGGATACATAAACACCTCACACCAGCACCACACCAAACAACACACACCTGACACAAACACCACGCCAAACACACAAAAACACAACTCGCAAAGCAGACCTCCCTGACTTGGTTTGCTTCACTTGTATGACAGTAAATTATGTTTTGGTGCACAATTTCAAATGTTGTTCTTTCAGTGTGTTACTGATAAAGTACAAGATAGTCAAGATATAATATTTATTTAATACTTTTTACATAATGTAATAGTTCATGTTTTCAAAAATCCCTTAATGTTCTTACTTTAAATGGAAAGTTGTGTATATCATCAGGAAAACAATCTTGTCAAAAGCAACACTGTGGGACTGTATATTGATGTTCTTTATCATTTTTTTTGCAAATTGCAGTTAAGTGTCTGAATGAGATGCTGACAAGGAAAATGAGAAAATCAAAACTAGTTCAATGAAATGAGTCATTTTTCTCAGTGCATGTGACAGCAGTTTCTGCACTGGTCAATGTTGTGGATTGATAGAGAGCTCTTGTGCAAAAAATAGTAACATAATAAGTTTATTTGTTGAAGTTTGTAATGAATATGTATATCTGAAATAAGACTGACTGGATTTTTACATGTAAGCGAGGGTCACAAAAAGTGCGTGTGATACAAATGTAATCATCAGAGTAGTATTAGCGTACTGTAAGCGCAATGTTGAATTTTTGTAACCATGCATACTGTCCTTTGTACACACAGGTCACGCATGGATTCATCGACTAGTACAGTAGCCATCGGTTCATAAGGTAGTCGATAAAAACTGCATAAACCAAATAGACCGGAATGCAACAATGGAGGTCATATGTGAGAAATTGTGCCAAGAGGTTAGGAAGTACTGTATCCGCCTCCTTCCAACTGTTTCTGCGTCCTTCTTGCGGCAGCGCAAGAACCTACAGGTGAATGACATCCTAGTACCATAAGAGAGATTCGTCAGCAGACTCCTACATATGGGTCATTATACAAAAAAGGTGGAAATGCTTGTCCCTTGCTTTTGCAGACCCCTTAATCATTTAATTTGACCCAATAATCCCATAATGATATATATTTAATAATTAAAGACTGTTCTTATTTATTTATTTCATTTTCGTTTTCATTTTTTAAATTTTTTTTTAAACGTCTGGTCCTAAAAATTGCCCTGTCCCTTTGATCATACATGGAAGTTGAACTGTGTACTTATTATTTAAAACCATGTTTTTATAAAACAAATCTAATTTACATTTACCTTTAACCCGTATGAATTTACTACAACACTGAAATGGTAAAAATACAATATTAATATGAATAATATCAAATAAAGATTGTCCACCAAATTAATGTCATTGGTGTTACCCTACCCAAAGCACTTTTATTTTGAAACAATGCATCAGCTCTGTGAAGTTTTTCATGGGTCAAGAGGTCAGTGAAAGAAGTGCAGTGGAGGAAGGCAAAAAGTTTTTGAGATGTCTTACCCAGACCTGCAAACTCCTCAGAGTAAAAAAGGTGACAGTGTCGCGCGCACTATCATGCACACTATCATACATGGGACTAATATGATAAAACAACGTGTCTCCATACTGTATGGCTGATATGCAGTGAATATCAACATACATTTCTGTTCAATAATTGTAATAATAATAATGCATTGTATATGTAGGGCTCCTTACATTGAATAAACAATCTCAAAGTACTAGTGTTCATAATGTAAATTCAACTAACAACACAATGTAAAGATTTCATTGACAGACTTTGATGCAAGATGTAGCCCTTTATTATACAGAAATTTGTTGTTGGCGTATTAGCCTAGGACAACACGCTCGCCAGATTGTTTTATCTAAACAGCCCTATGTTGTTTAAAATTACTGTTTACCAGATATACAGCCACCAGGAATAAATGGGGCTAGGCAAAATCATAACACATTCACAACGCGATGTACAAAGATTAAGTGCATGCATTGAAAAAAAGATAGGCATGTATTAATTAGTCTAAGTTGAGGTAAGAACAACGTAAAATACTAAAAAACGGTGGGTTTTCCTTTAACATTACTCTTGCATCAGCTGTTGTGTAAACAGTCACATTTACCCACATCACGAATGAGTGCCTGCACAAGCGTGCACCACAGCCACCGTAATGACGATAATCAGGGTAACGGTAGCTCAGAATTCGAGTAGTAGCCGTATATCTCGGAACTCAGGGCAGAGCACCCGGGTAACGATAAGACTAGCTAACAATCGTCCTGCTAAGTTAGCTAAAATTAGTCATTTTGCTCGAAGCATAGGCAAACTTTATGCAAGGTCTACGTTTGTGCATTACTCGTCGTTGACTCGTTCCTAAAAATACAATATAAGCGGTAGCTAACGCTAATTTAAATCAAGCAAACAAATAGTTGTTGTTTTTGCTCCAAAAAAGTTGACTTACCTCAAATAAGATGGTTCCTTCACGTTAAAAGTGTCCATCAGACTCGCGCGGTAGCCAGGTGTGTCTCATCCAAAGGACCGCGCTGTCTTCAAGATTCTGAAGGAAGTGCTAAGATTCCGATTGGCCCAGAGAAAAGCAAATGCTAAGATTCCAATTGGCCCAGAGAAATGTCAATTATAAGAATTATCCAATAATGTTTGGTAATTCTAGCCCACATGGCATTCAGATAAAGGGCAGCCTCCCGACCCCCACCACCTCAAAAAAAAAAAAAAACTCTCTGGTTCTACGCGATTCACGTGAATGACCCAATTGACCAAGAAAACGGCGATTGTCGCCAAAAAGCGACAAGTTTGCAGGTCTGCTTACCTTATTTGCATTGCCTAAAAAGGGTCAGCACCCCTAAAACCTGGAGTAAGAAATGTTGTTTTATTTTATGTGTTTTTGTCTTATACTGAATCACCAAGTGTTTATTTTCGGATTATGAAACTGCAAAAATGTGTTATTTATATTTTGACATTCTCTATAAAACAACCTACACCTGTAGAGTTAGCGAGGTAAATTTGGAAAAAATCGAGTTATAAATGAGGATAAAACTACTGTTATAGACTTGGCACACACAAAGTCAAAAACAATACTGTAGGAAAAATATATGTTCAATATTTTTATTGTTTGATTTATTGAGACAGACATCTTTAAAGGTACGGTGAACCTTATCTGACGTGTGAACCTTATCTGACGTCTGCTTATGAGGTTTGCATGGTTTTAATATTTAAAAACATCAAAAGCAATAAGTAAAAAGCTATGTTGTATCGTGGTTTTGATGAATGGGCCTTGATGGCATTGGAGACTTATAAGTAAACATCCAATGCTTTGATTGGATAACCGTTTTTTTTGTAGTTAACTAGTTCAATTGTGCGTCATTACATGTGAGGAACTGTTTTAAAACTTTCGATAGCAGCCGGAGGGACTAACCCATCCCAAATGACAATGCTTATGGGTGAAGTAGCAAACAACACATTTTCAAACACAACGGACCTAGAAATGACTGTAAACAACATGGTAAGCGCGCATCAGAATCTTAACTGTCTTTTCAAACCGAGGCTGGCTTGTACACAGACACAGTAATACCAGGGATGCTTTAGCTTGATACTCACAGCTTGATACAGGACATATCAAGCGATCTCTAACAAAGCAATAGCGACACGTAGTACTAAAGTGTTTTACTACCAGTGGATTGCTGCACCATTCAGCACGGATCCAATATTGATGGAACAGCATTGATTTTTAATCGCAGTCTCTCCATCATCTACCTGTAGCTTGTTCACTTAATGACTCCCAACGTGAGTTGAACTTCTTTAAAAATACATTTTAACCACCAATTCCTAACATCAGATTCTGAGGGAAGGTATTGCAGCGAATGTGTTCTTCCAAAACCAGATACTGCACAATATTTTGCAGTCTTTAACGACATGTTTGTTGCTTGGACGCTATCCAGTATGCAAGAACCAGTATGCAGGGCTACCAAAGTAGACGTTATGTGGAGGCGGTGTTTAAAAAATCGACTACTATGTCATAACTTGGCACATTCGGGAACCTGGTGTTTCTGGGCTTGGTGTCAATAACAGTTGATATTTCATTAAAAAGGACGTTTTCAGGTCTGAAACTTACAAGAACTTTGAATAAGTTAAGCATTTGGTACACCTCTCAGAAAACATACAAATAAAATCGTTTTAGATGTTTCATGGCTATTTAGAGCATTGGTATCACTAGACGAGGGCTTAATGTAGACTACTTCTAAAATAAAACTAAAATTTGAACAAAATCAGCATTTATACTTTCTATTCCCTGCAGCAAATTTTGCCAGCATGGATCACAAATAGAAACAACATATTTCCTTTTAAGTGAATTACAGATTTTATACCAATGTGCTTTTGAAATAAAAAAAAACTAAATACATTTACATTTATGGTTTGCTGGATCTTAGGGGGATGCAATGTCTTAATCATTTGATAAAATTAGTTAGTGCTCTGTCTCTTACATGTGCAAACAATCTCTGAGATCAAAAGAAATCTTACAAGGCCTAATGGCAATTTGACTGTGATCTGAACTTGCATCACTTTTTATATGTCAAAACAGTTTAAAAAAAACACTTTTCTGAGATCTCTTGGAACAAAGTTGTAGTGTGCACCGGGTTGTTATACTGCAAGCATGTTTCTTTAAAAAGAATGAATAAAAGCAACACTCATTTCTCAACTGTCAGCTGTCTGAAAGACGTTACCACCTGTTTGTCAGTGCAATCAATATTTCTGCACTTAGCAGACCTTTGACACCTCGCTTTTGAGCAGTTCGGGTGCAAAATTCATTTTCTACCGCAGACGTTTCCAATAATGTCGCTTTTGTTAGACGCTGCTTTAAGTGATCTTTCTTTCTCCGACTTCAATGTCAGAAAATCTGTGGCGCTATTTCTGCCCATTTAAGTGACATGCCAAGGTGAGTTTAAACTGCAGCTGTGCCGTGTCCGGCCGTATAACAGGGCTGTAAACATACAGTCAGGTTTTGTCCTTCAAGGTCCTTCAGACTATGCTTATTAAAGAAAAGGGGTTTTCATTTTTGTTGGCAACACCTTGACATCTTATGTCATATAGACACAGAAGAGGACAATAGAACAGTGGCTGATGTTGCCACCTAAAAGAATAAAGTGAGAAAGGCTCAGTCTCAAAAGCAGCAAATCTATCCTGACATGCTTTCGTCTTTGACTTCCACACAGTTTATGTAAGGACTGATCACAGGTGACCTTTTTTCTTAAAGTCCCTATGTGGAAAATTAAGTATTTGTTGTTGTTTATATGTCTATGTGGTGTTTTAATATTTATTTACTGTTTGTTTTTAAATTGTGTTTTTTTAATCTTGATTAACCTTGTAATCTTTAATCCAAAATGCAAATCTCCTCCCCTCCTCGAAGCAGTAGGCTTTTCGACTTCATGCAGCGCCGGCAGAACTGACAGCAGTTTTGCTAGATTGTGTGCTTTTGAATCTGATTGTGCGAGTTAAAATCGGCTTGGGCGGGTGCGCAAAATTTGGGTGGGTTTGGGATCAATTCGGCGTGTTTGAAACTTGCATTTTATAGGGTAATTATTTAACAAAAAACATGTTGATGATGAGCCCGTGCTCAGTCTCAGAGGGAAAATCAAGATGTCGAAGTGGGAAAATATATAAAAAGTGGTAAAATATATATAAAATATATAAAAAGTTACAGAAAGGAGTGACCCGGGTCTGAAGCAATGAATAATGCCATTTAAATCGGAAAATAGCACTGCAAATTCTGCAACACGGACTCCGGATAGCAACCTATAGTTGCTGGCAACAAATCAATTAATGCTGTGGATGAATTGTCGGAGCATTTCAGGTGAACATAACCAAATGTTCAGCTGTCTTTAAGTCAATTCTGGCACTATGAACTTCAGCCAGACTGTGCATAGGTCTGAAAAGATGTTGGGTTCTTTAGCATCCTTGCAAGTTAACGTACAACCAACTGCCTATTATTGTTCTGCATTTACTGCATAAGGTAAGCCTATATTACGATCTCTCTCTCTCTCTCTCTCTCTCTCTCTCTCTCTCTCTCTCTCTCTCTCTCTCTCTCTCTCTCTCTCTCTCTCTCTCTCTCACACACACACACACACACACACACACACACACACACACACACACACACACACACACACACACACACACACACACCTGGTTATCAGAAGTAAAAATACAGGTATATTATTAATAATAATATAAATAGATTCAAAACAGACATTGTAGAATTTGTTATTAACGAATTGGGTATTTGAATGATCCTAAAACAATTTAAATATATGCTGTAAAAGTGCATTGTGTGTGTGGGCAAGGGGGCATGGCTTTGAATGTGAATGAGTTATGTTGTCATTTTGCTATTGTGGTTCTGTAGCTGCTGGTGTTTAATCACTAGCTATGGTATGGTGCATTAATTGTGGCAGTAAAAATAACTAAATGCTAATCAAATTGAATCGAAATGTTGATTTAAATATTTTGAGTTGCCTATGTTTCCAACAACAGAAACATGTAACCAATCATATTCACAGTTCAACGTATAGATCAGTAGTTTGAGTTATAGATATTATGTATGGATTCAGCTTTGCCTTTGTGCTGCAAACAGATGCAGGATGAGTGCTGTAACCAGTTAACGTCAGTGCTTAAAAATGAGTGCTTTTTTAAAGCTTAGATTAAATTAAATGCCTTTTCTATTTCCGGCAGTAGATAATGCAATTGAGCAAGATGACCTATCAGTTTTTTAGAGAGTGTACACCTCCATTTTTTTGCATTGAAGAATGTGACTTACCTGACACCTTGTAACCACAACTTACTGGCGAACAACCTAGAAGGACTTGAATGCACCAACTTATTCCCAATGTTTGCCAATATCTTTGTCTAGCTTTGATGTGGTTTTTACGTTCTACTGATGGTTTGTTTCATGTTTTCATGTTTCTTTGTTTTGATATTTAACTGCACATGGGTCCTCTCAATTTGCCTCCTGTGAAAGTATTTGTAACAGAGTTCCAGCCTCGGGCATCAGTTAGTAAGAGGAGTTTTAGCTTTGCAAAAGACTAAATGTGTCATGTGGACTTAAAGTGCACCTATTTCATTGCTAAAAACTATTTTGTTGTGTGTATTTGGTATAATAGAATGTGTTTGTGTGGTTTATTGTTTGAAAAACACATTATTTTCCACATACCGTACATTTTTGTAGCTCCAGATTTTGCTCTCTTCCTGAAATGCACGGATTTGAAAAGCTCTGTGTCCCTGATTGGCCTGCTAGTCTGTACGTTGTGTTTGGTCTGTATACCTCCAACATCAGCCGGAAATATGATGCGCCTTACCATGTTTGAAAGATTCGGTTGCTAACAGGAGTTAACTACAAGCTGAGTCTGAAGCGAGAGGATTTGTGACCCGTCACGGAAACCAGGGGCACAAGTCTGCAGCACAAGTTTCGAGAAAATGAGAAACAAAATTTTTTTTCAAAATTGGTGATTTTCGTTTTATTGCAGAATCTGTTAGTTGAGATCACGAAGAAGCCTCTCCATGTTTGAGATAGCAGTTTTTGTATATTTAAAAGCGTACATTTTGCGGTTAAAATAGGCTTGTTTTTCCGGAGATTCTAGCGTGCAGCGGGGGGGGGGGGGGGGGGGGGGGTCATTGTCTGTGTGTATATTTACATACTGTATAAGCTTTTGTTTTCACCTCCGCCCCCAAAGGGAACAGCGTGACTACTAAATAAGGATAGTTCGCCCAAAAATGAAAATAATGTAATTAAGGACTCACCCTTATGTCGTTCTAAACTCGGAAGACCTCCGTTCATCTTAGGAACACAGTTTAAGATGTTTTATCGTTACATTTAGTCCGAGAGCTTTCTATCCCCTTTATTGAAAATCTATGTATGGTTTCCATGTCCAGAAAAGTAATAAAACATCATCAAAGTAGTCCATGTGACATCAGTGGGTCAGTAAGATTGTGTTGATGCATCGAAAATACAGTTTGGTCCAAAAATAGCAGAATTACGACTTTATTCAGCATTGTCTTCTCTTCCGGCTCGAGCGTGAAGTCACGTGACTGTAGTGACGCGCTGCCCTGTTCCTCAGACATGTTTGCTAAGTTTTTTTGTTTTTTTTTCAAACTTATAGCCTGCGTCTCCCCAGACTGTAAAGCTCGGGCGCACAAAACAAAAGAAAAATACAAGAAGCTGGGGCGGAACAAATAACAGTCAGCCGCATCGTACGTCAGCCGCGTCACTGACTTTATGCGGCGCCGCAGTGGGATGACGTCAAAGTACAGGGAGAGCTCTTCAAGAAATCTTACGGAGTAGTTTAATTTCGACTCGCTCTCGCGGTACTTTGATGTCATCTCTATGTCAGTTCTTGCAGCGCAGCATGAGTCCAAACACACAGAAGTTACACAGATATAGTTGTATTCTTCATATAATTGGCTACATGTTTTGTCTATCAATATTTTCCATGAAGTCATTGGCTGATGGAGGAACGAGCGAGCCATTGGTAACCTCTCTAAAGGATGTCACGTTTTCGACGGCGCTGTTTGGATGATCTATTATACTACTTCCCTATTTTAAATACAAACTTTGAAGGCGGGTTCATGTGTTTAACGGAGTGTAAGCTCATATACCCTTACATGTTACGATTTAAATAGTCTTCAGATTATATATTATATTGTATTACCAGACATTCATGCGAAATCTGATGTAAACAATCTATATTTCACGGATTATACGCATTTGTGGACAAATATGGTCATTGGATAATCTGAAACAGACTGGATTCGACTTGTGATCCCCACAAAGGTAAAAGAGTCATGTTTATTTTTGCGGGTTGTCATTTGGTCATAAAATACTACATATGATGCTAGAACATCTCAAAAAGGGTTTTACAGGGGGTATGGCTTAGCTAAATGAGATGTAAATGAGCCCTATTGTCTCCCCCAGCTGAAAAGAAGAGTCCCTTTCGTCTCGATTTTCTCGGTTTGAGTATTTCTGAGTTCCTATATTCAAATGGCCACAACTTCTCCAAATCTTATCAGATTTCCATGTGTTACACATCGTTGGAAAGCTTAGAAACTGCACTTTCAGAATCTGTGAATAACTCAAAATGCCCAGATCCGACTTGTGTCCCTACTTTCCGTGACTGGTCACATTTATGATAATGTCGGTCTTGTCTACATCACAAATCTAAGGAAGTAAACTGTTGCCTACAATTCATGTGTTTGTTGTAGTCCAAGAAAAGAGATTTACATTGGAGACGATAACTAGTTTACTTTGGTGGGATTGTACCTTTTGCATATCGTTAACATGAACTAATACACACTTACACACCAAAGGAAATGTAAAAAACGTGAAATGGACATTAGGTGCTCTTTAAAGGTACAGTATAGGTTTTTAGCGGCATCTAGCTGTGAGATTTCGAAATGCAACCAACCTCAATTTCGAAACGCAATGAGAAGCAACGGTAGTTACCACAGGACAAACATGTCATCATCTGAGACAACATAGAGACGAAACAGCTCTGTAGAGCAGTTTGTCCATATAGGGCTTGTAAGATAATTTCCTAAATAAGATAGCACCTCCCCAAAGGACACTGCATGGGGGCAAAGTGAGTGCACGGGAAAAGCCACTCTCCACGATTCACAGTGGACTTCCCACTGAGACACATTTGGGTTTCAAAGACACACCTTTAGGGTGTCATACATTTGTATTCTTTTCTCTAAAAGCAAACTGTATATGAAATGCTACATGCACAAAGAATCTAAAATCTGTATCTTATTTGTTTTCTATTGGAATGTCTCATTGCAAGTGGTTACAGGTCTCACTCATATAACAACAGAATTCAATGTTAAAGTATATGTGAAACTTCATTCAATGTTGATAGACACCTCCCTTTCTAAGCATAAACCAATCACCCACTGTATACAGATTAAGGACAGCCCTTAGTTTTACCAACAACCAATCAGCACCAAATTCCTATATGCTTTGTTCTCTGGTTATTTAAGGAGATGTGTAGAAGATTTAGGCGGGACTTTCAATATCGAGAAATGCACCCCCATGATGCTGTCCTGGCACAGCATCATGTATTGTTATTTTACTTTGAGGAATCTGTAACCAGATCTTCATCTCATTACCAGGTATGCAATGGGTTTTCGTTTGATTTTCGTATTCGAATTGGAATGTAAATTGGCTTCTGAATTATGTTTTCTTACCTGGTAAATAAATTGTTACATTTGAATTCATTCTATCTTCTCTGTTTCATTAACTATTCTAAGTTACTACAGGTATTACGAGATCCTTTATCACCATAAATCTACGACCGGGGTATAAATTCATGCTAATTGTCTATACCGATGAACTTAGAGGTTCAGCCATTACCTTACTATATGTGGACTATCAGATGATAAGTCAGGACCTCTGATCAGTATCTCTACTATAATTATAGTTTTGAGTTCTGTATTAAGTTGGATATAGTTGGCTGGGTTGCATAATATTTTCTAATGATAATTAAGGGCACGCCAGCATGGGGCAGTTGCTTCAACCATTTCCTCTGGTTACACGGATAGACTAATTATTTAACCCTAACTAAGTTGTGGGTAATTGTAATGATTATTCGAGGGCTATATAAGTCAGGACCTCTGGTGCGGTTAAGTTTAATTATTTAACCCTAACTAAGTTGAGGGTAATTGTAATGATTATTCGAGGGCTATATATAAGTCAGGACCTCTGGTGTGGTTGAGTTTATGTTTCAGAACCCGCACAACGGCCGGTGTGGGCTGATATGATATTGGTAATCGAATGAATGAGTCCAATGTTAACATGAGTAAATAGAATGGTCAAATGTTTATCCAAATTCCAAAATTACATCAATTTGATTCATATTACAATACGTTTTATATCTTTGGAGTCAGATTATAAAGTTGCGTAATGTTAAAACGTCATCTACAAGCACCGGAAAAGACCGAACGCGCTATAAACCTCTGCCATGCCGTTTTGGATTCCGTCGTTGGGCCAAACGGATGGATGGGGTCATATTTGGACCTCCTTACAAAGTGGTGATCCCGACGTGATATTCAACCAGTGAGAAAATCTTATCAAAATGTACAAAGTACGACTGATTCGATCCCTGGAGAATAAGAGTCTTTTCATGGAGCTAAAGGTTTGAACTTCTTCTATTTCTTCAGCTGATGTGGTAAGTCAATCTTTTCTTTGCCTTTTAAAAATGTTTAAGGGAATGTTTTAAACATCCCACATTTATGAAATAGGTTGTAAATATACCTAATGTTAGACTGGAAATCAAATCCGGTGGGGCCTTTAAGAATGAAATGAAACCACATTATCAAAAAATGCTGTGTAACGTTATATGAAGAATGAATTGCTTTGCTCTGTTAAGATCTTTTGTTTACGTGCCTACGGACAACAAAAGATCGTCTTTCATTGGAGTTAAATCATCCAAAATTTGTTCTGATTCTCAAACAAGGAAAACATCTAGAATCTAAATTTAAATCACCAAATTCTACACAATTGTTTTTGTTGTGACAGCAAATGCACAACCTAGAAAAGATAGCTAACAAACTTTAACAATTAAAAAATGATGTTGGATGATTTAAACTAATGCAATTAATGTGTTTGCATGTAAAAGGAGGACTTGGACAGTTGAGATGTGATAAGCTTACAGATAGTAAGGTTTTTAGATGCTGCATTTGTATGTAGATGTGATGTTTGACAATCAAGGGTAGCTATCTGTCTGCAGATCTACCATTTGTATGGAGATGTGATGTTTGACTATCAAGGGTAGCTCTCCGGGGAGTCTACTGTATTCAAGGTTGTGAGTGAGCCTTCTAAAAGATCACTCTGGACTGAATGAGGATGAAATCAGGAAGTCATATTACAATTACAAACTTCTAATTCAATGTATTCCTCCATTGATGAGATACAATTAAACAAAATCTAAAATTGTTGCAGGAAAATATAATGTTGTTCTAGGCCAATAAAACACAAATGGTCTTATCCTTCACTGTGAGAAACCCAACTGAGATTAAAAGGGGCTTACCCCCACTCGGATAACGGGCTATCCATTGTTCCCAAGAGAGAACATTGTTTTTAAGAGGAATACATTAGCATGAACCAATGAAAATCTGTGCCTCACACCAGTCTGTCCAGGGCTGACACCTTTTCACATTCAAATATATTGATACAGGAACATCTTGCAAACTAAAAACATCAATCTGGTAATCCTTAAGAGATCAGTAATGAATGTATTTTTAATTAATATTATTTTTAATATAATGTAATCTACATTGTGCTCAAGTTGCAATATACATTATATTATAATGGCCAAACAGGCCTCAGATGGTAAATATTGTGGTGTATTACATGTATGTATACTATATGAAACAACTTACAGAGGCCAAACTCACAGAATTGGTTCACTACACATTGTGTCAAGGAGCGGAGCACGCTGTCACGTGTTGCCATGTTTTAACACTGAAAAATTACATGACACTCGTGATGATAGTGAACCAAATCTCCTTCATTGGAAATCCCTAACCCTTTTTTTAATCCAATACAGAGGTCTATTTTAATCATTTGGTAACTAAACCTATGATAAATGCTGAACACATCAAACAAAAGAGTCCTTTTGGGTCAGAGATCTGAAGCAGTCAAAGGTGTGATGAGCTGATGAATTGCCCACAGGTCTGACTGAACTGAGCAACTTAAAATGAAGCCACTTGAGCTTATGGGAAAGTTCTCCAGCAGAAATGGAGTTTGAATGCTCACAGCAGACAGCAAGGGTTTAGATGCTTTCACAGCTTAAAGTAATATGCTGTCGGACTACACTGCAATAGCAGTAGTCAATAAAAAAAAACTCTGACCAAAGGATGTAAAGCTAATTTAATCTCTGAAAATAAATTTGCAAAATAATATGACAATGGTACATCTATTCCCTAATGACTGATCACCAAAAGGAGAAATTGTACCGCATGTCTTAATGCAAATTGCATAAAGGGTTAAAAACTAAATTGCTTCTCTGTTTGTCTTTTTATCAGGTTGAAAGCTGTAAATCCTGGCCAGAGATGTCTGGCCACATCAAAGACAGCGAACCCTGCAGAAAAAACAATCTAGAAAACTGAGGATGGGTGCGAAGACATTCAAAGGCCATTTTACACCTCACTACACTATACCATCACGAATAGACATGGCCTCAAAATTTGCAACACTAATTGTTAGAGATAAAATCCACCCATCTTTCAGACAAACACTGACTGTACAGCACACACATTGACTAAAACAATCTCGTAACACATCTGGTATAGACGAAAAGACTATCCAGACATAAACACTACACACCACACAACATATTCCAAACTTAACATTACATTTTAAAATCAACATTCTCCTGTTACACAACAGAGACATCTAATCCAACACAAATTCTAAGTGATATCATTCACACCCATATTAGAAAAACTACAACATTCATAAGAAACTTACATGGCAAAGTCACACTTTGATGATTATGTTTCTAATTGCAATAACAAACTTACTGTCTAAATCTCAAATCAATAATCTGACTGTTGTTGTCATAAGTGAGGACCAGTTGGCGCCCTGATCCTCAACTTATCACTAAACAACAGCACAAACAATTTTCAAGAATCAATCAAACCATTTACATCTCAACTCCTAATATCAAATGTGACTTAGCCGACATATCAGATACACACCTATATAAGTATTCACATATCTCTACACTCATACACCTACTTATACACGCAAACACATTGAAATCTGAGATTCTAAATCTTCAAATGTATGGACTATACATACACATTCACATACAGATACATATACACATAGGCACATACCTGCACACATAGAAATCTAACATGAGATTCTGAATCTTCAATTGTGCTCATGGACTCAACATGTTCTGAACATATACTAAGTTAATCTTAGGCCTACAAGGTGCTTATATTAGAAAATTCAGAGTTCCCTCAACATTCATGATAGATGTGTGCATGGTATGATTACAACATTATGTGCTTATTATTATTATTATTGTTATATATGGTCTACCATGCCCATACCTAAATCTATTGTAGCAATATTTTACTATCACGTTTATTGATACACCCTATGAGATGCATTACCAAATTTTACTTTAACATGTTCCGTTATTTTTTTTTTTACATGACCCAATATATGCATACCTGAATGTTATTTAACACTTTCTGGTTTTTATTTTCTTTTATTTTCACATGACCCAATATGCATACCTGAAGAAGGTTATTTTTACATTTTCTGGGTTTTATTTTCATACAATCTATAATATGCATACCTGAAGAAGGTTATTTTTACATTTTCTGGGTTTATTTTCATACAATCTATAACATGCATACCTGAAGATCATTTTAACCATTCCTGGGTTTTATTTTCATACAATCTGTAACATGCATATCTCAAGGTTATTTTAACATTTTATTTTCTGGGTTTTATTTTTATAATATGCATACCTCAATGTTATGCATTGTTGTTTTAACCTGATCTTTTGCATCTTCTTCTTCAATATCCAGAGACCAAGTACATTTAAATTCAACTAAACTCCAAATACAACAGTGGGAAAGAACATTGGTAATTTTATAGATCAGATATATTTGACCTGGTGAGACCGTACCACTTGCACTTTTCACATCAAGGTATCATGTGCTATGTTTTTTATTTATTCTATTTATGGTTTGCCCTATGAATCTATTGATAATGTTGCTGAGTCTATCAGTATTGATCAATGTTCAATCAATGAATGGTCCTTAAGATGTGCAGGTGTTTCACACAGTGATGTATTGTCAATGACATGATCCCCACCTGACGATGTCTGAAATCAGAGGAGATCACCGTTCAGAGGTGACAACTTTCTTCAAAGGGACAGAACGTCTAAAAACAGGTGGTTTTTTCGCAAAAGAATGGGACATTCATTGAACAAAGCACGCAGGCCTTGGTTGACACACTGAACTTGAACACTACGAACACTACAGAGATTCGGACACCACCAAGAGCTAACATCTTACTGCATGTTGATCTCATCGGGACTGTTATGTTCTCCGATATGATCAAGCGGCGGAGCTGTAAGATAATTTCCTAAATAAGATAGCACCTCCCCAAAGGACACTGCATGGGGGCAAAGTGAGTGCACGGGAAAAGCCACTCTCCACGATTCACAGTGGACTTCCCACTGAGACACATTTGGGTTTCAAAGACACACCTTTAGGGTGTCATACATTTGTATTCTTTTCTCTAAAAGCAAACTGTATATGAAATGCTACATGCACAAAGAATCTAAAATCTGTATCTTATTTGTTTTCTATTGGAATGTCTCATTGCAAGTGGTTACAGGTCTCACTCATATAACAACAGAATTCAATGTTAAAGTATATGTGAAACTTCATTCAATGTTGATAGACACCTCCCTTTCTAAGCATAAACCAATCACCCACTGTATACAGATTAAGGACAGCCCTTAGTTTTACCAACAACCAATCAGCACCAAATTCCTATATGCTTTGTTCTCTGGTTATTTAAGGAGATGTGTAGAAGATTTAGGCGGGACTTTCAATATCGAGAAATGCACCCCCATGATGCTGTCCTGGCACAGCATCATGTATTGTTATTTTACTTGGAGGAATCTGTAACCAGATCTTCATCTCATTACCAGGTATGCAATGGGTTTTCGTTTGATTTTCGTATTCGAATTGGAATGTAAATTGGCTTCTGAATTATGTTTTCTTACCTGGTAAATAAATTGTTACATTTGAATTCATTCTATCTTCTCTGTTTCATTAACTATTCTAAGTTACTACAGGTATTACAAGATCCTTTATCACCATAAATCTACGACCGGGGTATAAATTCATGCTAATTGTCTATACCGATGAACTTAGAGGTTCAGCCATTACTTTACTATATGTGGACTATCAGATGATAAGTCAGGACCTCTGATCAGTATCTCTACTATAATTATAGTTTTGAGTTCTGTATTAAGTTGGATATAGTTGGCTGGGTTGCATAATATTTTCTAATGATAATTAAGGGCACGCCAGCATGGGGCAGTTGCTTCAACCATTTCCTCTGGTTACACGGATAGACTAATTATTTAACCCTAACTAAGTTGTGGGTAATTGTAATGATTATTCGAGGGCTATATAAGTCAGGACCTCTGGTGCGGTTAAGTTTAATTATTTAACCCTAACTAAGTTGAGGGTAATTGTAATGATTATTCGAGGGCTATATATAAGTCAGGACCTCTGGTGTGGTTGAGTTTATGTTTCAGAACCCGCACAACGGCCGGTGTGGGCTGATATGATATTGGTAATCGAATGAATGAGTCCAATGTTAACATGAGTAAATAGAATGGTCAAATGTTTATCCAAATTCCAAAATTACATCAATTTGATTCATATTACAATACGTTTTATATCTTTGGAGTCAGATTATAAAGTTGCGTAATGTTAAAACGTCATCTACAAGCACCGGAAAAGACCGAACGCGCTATAAACCTCTGCCATGCCGTTTTGGATTCCGTCGTTGGGCCAAACGGATGGATGGGGTCATATTTGGACCTCCTTACAGGCTACTGTAGAAACATGACTGCAACTTCCTTGTAAGGAGACCCATGGTGTACTATATGTAGATAAAAACGGCTCTTTCTAAGGTAATAAAAACAAAACATTTCATTATGTAAGGTATATCATACACCACTAATAATATAGTTATGTAGATTTTATTGCATTTCTGTCAAGAGATACTTCTGAAAGTGAAATGATCTTTTATCTGTATTAATCATTAATAGTCATCTTGTGCTCTCACAAAATGAAGCAGGTTGCATACATTTTCTCTCGAGAACATGACAGTGTTTTTTTGCTGATACCCTTTACTAGTATTCTTCAATTTTCTGACAGTCACAGTTGGTTATTAAGTATGTTACAAACTTGAGTAAGTGTCAAGTAAAGCAAAAAATATTTTAATTAAATGTAAATTGTGGACATTTTCAGAATGCTGATTTTGAATTTGTTAACTGCCACATTATAAACACACATAACCAGAAACTAGCAAGTCTTGCAATGTAAAAATTTAGCTTGACTGTAACTGTAGATTTAAATGTATTTTATTTACTGGCAACAATTTGTTCAAAGTTAAGTTAACATTAACAAGTCTTTTTGTTTACAGAATAAAACTTTAAAATAACAGCCACATGCAAAGCATTCTGGGAACCAGAAATCCTCATCAACCTATTTCTGTTTTTATTTTCTTTCAGATTTTGTTTTTTGTTATTTTCGTTTTATTCTGTAAAGATGTTTAATGTTCCTTTACTTTTGATCAACAAACTCTTGCCAGTAAATAACATAGAGGTGCGCAGGGCAAAAACTAACGCAGGGTTAGTTGTAACACGGACCGTTTACATTGATGCACAAGGTTGAGCGCTTTGTTTTTCCGGTATTTTTTTCATGCTGCCAAAAGACGATCTCCCGCAAACTATTGGAAATGTACAGTTGCGAAGCCAGAGGGCAATTGCCACCCCAGACGAAGTCCTTGCCATCCCTGTTGCCACCCCGCTGAAAACATTACACTGTTTGATTTTTACGAACATTTTTCAAATCTCCCAGCGGACGTGAATGCGCGGCAGCACGCACAAGCGTGCAGCGTGCTGTTGCTGCTACACTTTTCATTAGACTTGTAACGTCAAAGTTCCACGAGAGCGACTTAAAGCAAACTCCTCCGTTTGATTTTTTTCCTCGCGGTACTTTGACGTAAATCAGCTGTCGATTCTTGTTGCGCCGCATTAAGTCGAACAAGCCTATTGGTTAAGCTGGCACGCAGCTCCTTCGTGCTCCAAAACATAATGCGGCAGCACACACAGGATCAATGAAGATCGTTTTGCTGGTATGTACGGCTTTTATTGGTATTAAATTAAACAAAGTACTGTTTTAACGGGAAGTAAGGGAGACGTTGCACAGTGCTTAGCATTAATACTTCAATGAGCATTACTAGTCTTGTGAAACTGACTAATACTGTCACGCCTGCCTGCGTGAAGATGCTTAAAACAATAAAAACCATGTCGTTAGCAAATGTTCAGCAACAATCACAGTCATTAGGTGGGCTTATTCATATTGGCACGTGTAATCCAGCATATTGAACTTCTTAAAACCACTGTGGAGATTAGCCTGGGTTTCCCCATGCTGCCTTGCGTGCAAATTTATTCACGCTGCAAGTCTAGCATGGAAACTCTGGCCCATTTTTGCCCCTGAAATAGGGAACCAATCACAGAACGGGGAGGCGGTAGCAATTGGTGAAGACGTCTATGCGGCACACAGAGGCAGTTTTGTTATTTGTTATAATACGGCAACAGACGCGAAGTTACGTTTCAATGCCTTTGATAGTGTTCTAAGTAGTTTTAAACGCAAGTTTATTTAAAAAAAAGAGCAATTTTTGCCGTTAAACTGGGCTATTCAATTTCCAAGAAGGATGTTTGTGTATGGCAAGACATGATAAACACTGAGTTTTATAGGACCAACCTGCTAGGCATCGTTGTCGTCGACAAAGTACATTTAACTTATAAATGGTAAGTGGTATTTATTAATATCATTGTCATTATGCCTGTACTGTGGTTGTCGTAGTGCCACTAAAATTTGTTGCTTTTCAATACAATATATAGCTACCGGTTTAGTTGCATAGCTTTCAGCTGCACTCGTACCCGATAAAAGTCGTTTACTTTTGAAATGATGTCGCTCTACATACATCATCTGGTAAAATTGAAACGATTGGCTACGAGCTACGTACAGACACATTTGATAGACATTCGTAGCGCTCAATAAACGGCTCTGGGCATTCGTAAACAACACCTCAAATACGAGAAAATGAGCATATTGTTCCCATACCACGTCTCATTCTCTATGAGACTGGTCTGGTGTTAGCCAGGCTACGTGGCGATAGTACAGGGATGTAAACAACGCGCTTTTTCGGCGCCTCACACTTTTTTCACGTCAGTTTGGGTGACTTGGGTCTGAGAGGGTTGGATTATAATTTCACAAAGTCATCTGAAGCCATTCCATAGTTTAATGTGAGGGACAGAAGTCTATTTACATCATTACATTAAAGTTTATGGAAACTCGTTCTCTCCTCATAACCATTCTAGACGTCTTTAAGCAATTTTCCTTGTGTTGTCAAATAGGCTAGACCTCAATATAATCAGATTTTGTCGTAATGTATTACTTTAGTATTTGTATCATTCGTAACGGTGTACGTTTTGGTGGCATGTAAGTACATTTTTTCATCATATGTGTTTTTGGTTTCTAAGTTGGGTGTGTAAGATACCAAATCCAATGTTATGTCATATTAATCAGTGTCTTTATTAATCGTGTGGCTACACACGAATGATTGCTGGCTGCCGACAAACTAAATGTGCCTGTCTGTCAAAAATCGTGTGTCAAATGTATTTTTGTTCATATCTTTAATATTGATTGAATAAGGTCACATCAAAGATTAAAATCATAATGAAATGAATGGTTAAAATCAGACTTTGATGCTCATTATCTCAAAATTTGATTTTTAAACGGTAGTATGGTTATTACAGACTGGGTCACATATAAAAAAAATGTTTTGTCATAATTGTGCTGCTTTTCCCCACATATTTAGACATTTGTATCCATTAATAATTGAACTATTGTTAGAAAAGGGCTGGATGAAAGAATACAGTGTGGATGACTGTCTATTATAGACAGGTATATAAACAATATTCACTTCAAGTATATAGACAAAATAGTATTGAAATATTTGCCTGCAAACTTAATTTTAATCAAGTGTTACAACTAACCACCTGCCTGTTACAATTAACCCCACCTATGGGGTAAGTTTTAGCGTTTGCACTTCTCGTTTTTGTGTCCAAGAATGATAAGTACTAGAAACAAACTTCAAATGTTCATTTGTAGCAGAGATGTGTGTGTTGCTTGTGTAAAAATATAATTAATCAAACTCAAATATTTTTTGAATAATTGAGCCAAAACCAAAAAGCATTAGGTTGTGCCCCAGTCTTCCCTACATTTAAATCTACAGTAAGTAACTGGCAAACAGCTGCCCGTAATACTGTCATTTCTACAGAAAGTTTTACCCGTGTAGTCTTTTAAACTGGATATACCCTGTATTTCTTTCTGTTGTTCTCAGAGAAAATGGTAAATCACAAAAACAAACCCTTTTAAAGACAGTTTTATGTAAACTTCTGATAGTTTCTCATGGACAAACTATACAAAGACACTACGACACTGCTTTTTGCACTCAAATGGACAAATTAATGTTGAGGACTAAAGATGCATTTCAGCTACAACAGTTACAGCTTCATAAAAATATTCCAGCTTCATTATTTATTCTATTCATTTTTTTTTGTAAATATTTAAATTTTAGGTCTAAAATGTTGGTTAAAAGATCATCCAACCATAAATTACAAATGAAAGTAAAAAAGTAGTTTAACACAAGCAATTCATAACTCTCCTATTATTGCGGTCGTTGTTTGTGAAGAGCACAAAGCTGGTATTTATTATCATTTTCTAACAAGCTTTCAACAAATTAGAATGCAATTCCTATTCATCATATACTGAAACTCATTGTGATGCTATAAACAAGAAGAATTGCGAATCACAAGAAAATAAATTGGCTTTTGAGGATCCCATTCAGGTAGCTAAATCTTTCAAACGTGTCTCATCAATTACAAAGTGATCCACAGATGAGACACACACCTTTTAAATCAGTTTTTAAAGACCGCTGGATGCTTTATAGCGCTGAACAAAAGATCAAAGATGAGTTTTCTTTTGTCAAGGGGCTTTAAAATCTGAAAGCTGACCTTGTTTGCATTCTGGGAGATTTCGGGAAGGCTTTTCAGGAATGAAACGGAGCAGAAATGCATCCGAGCTGTGGGTGGCTTTTTCCCTTTTGCTGTTTGTGAATGTTAAACGTCTGTATAGGGTCAATCATCATAAGTCACTCGCATTTCACATGGCAGAAATACTGAAATTGCTTTCTCATTTATTTGTGATTGAGGGCTGCTACTCGGTTTGATGGCAAGTAATCTTGTGTAATTGCTTTTCTAAGTTATAGCGTTATAATTTATAGCACCAGACTTGCACAAAATTAGTTCAGATTTTAAAATTTGGCAAAAAAGATGAACCTCTTAATGAGAAATGCCCCCACTGGTATTAGGATGTATTTTATTTAGATGACAAGTGGACAATGCTACATGCATGTGCATTGATGGTTATGAAAACAATAACGAACAATAAAACAAAAACGAAACACCACCCCTAAGCCCACCGTCACAGGGGTCAAGGCAAATTGTACAAAAATGTACAAATGTTTAGCCATATCATAAAATATGTATGAATTGCCATAAGATAGCATTGGAGGGTCATGTTACTGGTCTAGAGATATGGAAAATTACTATTGTGTCTTATAACTTCATTTTCTGTGATGATTCCTTCCCAAAATCATCACAGAGATGTCCAGTTTTATTTTCATTTGTGCTCAATACGGGACGATGTGTGACAGAACCCCCCCTCGAATAGGCGCGTCCTCGCGCCGTGATGACAGAAGGAAGGAGAGTGTGGAAAAGGGGCGGAGGCTTAGGTGTAGGGCAAGGAAGAGTCGGCAACCTGGGCAATGGTGGAGCTGATGGTGGGAGGGGCCATAGTGGAATGGATGACGCGTTGAGGGAATCCCTGGGTCCAAACAATGGAGGCGGAGCCATGACAAAATGGGCAACCGGCAATGAGTGGTCGAAGGACCGGGATGACACCAAGACGCAGGAAGCACGGAGGCTAGCCCCTGACTCCCAGGACAGAGGCGCTGGTGGGGATTTGGCTGAATGGGGCAACGATGTGGTGAGAGAGGGCGACGGGAAGCCAGAGGAAGGGAGGAGTCCGAAGTTGACATAAGGTGAGAGGCATAGCCGAAATGCCGGAAGTCCATGTCAACGGTAGGATGTTGACTGCCAGTCTTGAGAGAACCCAGCGGAGTTTCTGGATTGACAGGCCACGGCGGTGATGAGGGAGTGGTGAGGCAAGGTGCAGGTGACGGGTTGTCGAGCTGCGGTGGCGGCGTGGGGCCGGAGATCCGAAGCGTGGCCGGGAGCTCTCTTTCAGGCCACGCTGGTGTAGGAGAGGTCCGATGTGAGGCAGATGGACTACACGGAGCTACCGTGGGTACATGTATTCAATGTAGCTGCTTTAGATAAAAGGGTCTGCCAAATGTGTAAATAGGTCTTTAATTTTTCTCTTTTTATATTCCATTTAAAGAAGGCCATATGGGATTAATAGGTGGGGCATAAATGACCACAGGATTTTCATTTTTGGGTGAACTCTTCTCTTAATAAAAAAAAATGCCTTACCTAAAAGGATTCTCAAGTAACGGTGTGTTTTTCAGCCTTTAAATCTTTACTCTATCTCAGGCTGTGCAAACTCATTTTCCCTATATGCTTCCTCTCTCACCACGCATCGACCCACTTCATATGTCAAGACTTATCGGGTGATATGAAGGTCATGAACACTAGCAAAATTGCAAGCACATTAAGCTCTTTCCCATCATTTTATTTTTTTTGGGCTCAGGGCTGTATTGACTCATTCGTATTCAATCGATCACAACAGTCAGACGCTGAAAAATGTTTCACTACAGCTGCTGAGAGATGCTAATGGAACGGCACTGAAACACTGAAACGTTTACATGAGAATCAATTTTCATGAGATAACTGATTTGTTGTTTAGGTCTGATGGAACGTCAGATCTATAAGCTCCTAATGTTAGTTTTTAATGTCTTCAGAGGAAATTACTTCTTTCATTTTTCAGAACAACGCTGATGGTCCAGCATAATAATGATGTGTATTAGTGAGGCCATTAATTTCTTCAGTTTAAATATCCTTGAGCGTTTTTTTATATGCTGATGAATTTAACAAATCCAAAGTGTCCCCAGCTATTAGCTTTCTAATATTATACAACGCCTGCAGCATTGGCATTTGCCATTTGCTTTAATTGTTTATATTTATTGAAGTGTGCTGATCTCAATTTTTAAGCATCATTAACAATGAACACAGCCTTTCAATGAGAGTTAACGTCTCTGGGATAATCCATGTCTATTGATTCATAATTCTTACAAAACTCTTATTTTGAACTCATATTTGTACTGGGGTGGTGATCAGTGAGATTCTGGTTTATTCGCACAACTTCAGTGAACTTTTTTATGGAATCAGATATAATCATATTTAATGGTGCTTTATTGTAGCTTTAGGACTTGACAGATATTCTTCATTTATTTCTGTTAATGAGATTATAAAAAACATGTTTGTGTGTAAATGCTATAACATATTCTCAAGGCAACATTTAAAGAATCCAATAAAAACTCTCCTTAAATATCCTATATATTTATATTTACTCCAGAAACATAAATATGTTTCCGGTCTCTTGCTAACCTTCTTTTATTGGTTACTGGAGAAACAGATTTGTGGCAGTAACTAAAAGTGAGTTGCTTGGATAACTGAAAGGATGGAGGTAAACCCAACCCAGGATCTAAAATGAATAAAACATTACTCTTCAGTCGGCTGGTAACTGACATGTAGAACCTGGTCTATGTAATTGTAAAAAGACCCAGCAAAAATCAACTAGTCCCTTTGACAATTTGTGAAACAAATGCACAAGCAGTAATCTTCTATGGCTTGTATCCACTACCAGCCTCTCAGCATTTCATCTAATTAATATTCATGAGACTTTGTACCACATGTAACTACTACATTTATGGAAATGTGTATTGTGGAAAAACACTTAACTAAATCACACAATGCACTGCAGTCAACTTCACTTTCTGTTTCCAATGGGAAGATGAATCAGACATCACAGTCAGCTGTCATTTTTAACACATAACAAATAAAGGTTTTTTATTATAAGTTTAAAATATGGATATTTGTTACAAAATCACATGAATTACCCTCCGAAGGCCTTTATTAACCCACTGTGTGAATTACTTCTGTGGTAAAGGGATGCACTTTTTTGGGCTTGAAAGCCGTGGACCCTGTGTTTTACCATTAAAAATCTTGGATGGTTTGAGGGTGAGTATATCATAGGGGAATTTTTTTTTCTTGACTATCCCTTTAACTTAAATGTAGAGTAAACATGAGTGGTATTAAAACAATTGTAAATGGAAGAATGATTCTGAAATAACATTAATAAGTGGTAGTTATATCATAATTTTTGAGTCTCTGGCCTGTGCATCCAAAGACCAAGCGGATCGTCCAGATAGGCAATCACCGATGTCTGCAACAAGGTGAATCTCAGGACATCAAACCTTCACTTCAAGGGACATTCATCTGCGTGTTCCAGATTGCTATAGGCAGATCCTCTAGGTGTTCCAGGAGATCAGTATTTTTTAGGACTTCATGTTCAAGGCTGTTGAACTAAACTTGACTCTTTCCCATTGGGTTTACGGAAAAACCTGACCCGTGGCAGGTGTGCCACCACCAGACTGCTCATACGACCACACAGAACGTAAATATCACTTAACCAAACCTCTTTCCTGAAACTTTGGCACTGGTGTATTCTATCATTATACCACGGGTTTGTTGAATGCTGTATTCTGATTGGCAGAGAAATGTTCCGTGGGTATGCATTAATTTCAGATAACCGCACACCTAACTTGTCAAATGTCTTAAAAATAGGCACCAGAGCAATGTTTGTGGTAACCGTGGTATAAGAGGAATGATTGACTCCGGTAACGGCACTCCGCTTCACGTTGTGCCACACTGCACCTTGGGTGTGCATTATTTTCTTATACTTCAATGGCCCGTCGTCAATTACTCCTACTATAGATCTATAGTTTACTATAGATGCTTCCCAATATTGCTAAAACTGATTTTCAAATGTTTGACAGATAATTCTTTTATTATTTGTGGTATGAGAAATAAGATTTTCATCTTATTAGAAACAAAAAACATTCTGCCATAAATTAAACTTAGTCACTTCTATACTTCTTTGTACTTTAGGTTCCATCTTTATTATAATTTAGTATTTTAGTATCATTAAGTAGTGTGTTTAGTTATTCTTGTTTATCTTTTGTTAATAAATTCCATTTTATTGCAAATGTGTTTTCCTTGTGTTGATAATACAGTTAAAGGTTTTACAAGTTGGCCAGAATCTCACAAAATCGTTCAGATAAAGTAGATGACAAAATGCCTCCAATTTACATATTTTCTTATTTGTTGAATGATCTATTTAAATTATTCATCTATCGTTATGGTGAAATTCATTTTCTGGTGCCTCGAGGTAAAGGAGGGCAGAATCATCTGACAAACACATACTAGATGCAAAATTCACCTCTAGTGTCCTGTGTATGGCAAACTACCCAATTGGTGCCTCGTTTGAAAATCTTTTTCTCTGGCTGCTGTACCTGAGTCACTACTGCATCATAAGAATTAGTGGTTGTATATTAACCCAATATATTGACCCACAAATCAAAGTGTGTGTGTGCGTGTGTGTGTGTGCGTGCGTGTGTGTGTGTGCGTGTGTGCGTGCATGCGTGCGTGCGTGTGTACCTGGTAATAATCACGTTGTGGGGACCAATTGTGAAGTAGGAGAAGGGTTTCTGATGGTTGGGGTTAGGGAATGGGGTAGGTAAGGGGAATAGAATATACAGTTTGTACAGTATAAAATGCATTATGTCTATGGAATGTCCCCACAAAACATGGAAACCAGAATGTGTGTGTGTGTGTGTGTGTGTGTGTGCGTGCGTGCGTGTGCGTGTGTGTTACAAAAGTCTCAACAAAAATACATGAAAATAATTCTATTATTCTATTGCTTTACTTAAGTATATTTTCCTTTTACAGCAGGCTGACGATGATCAGCAAACACCTCAGCAAACTCTAAAACAGACAACAGTTCAACAGCAGCAGAAATATGACAAAAACTCACCTGAAGCAAGAAAACTGAATCGAGCTGGGCCCGGTTCCCCAAAACGTTCTTATCGCTAAGTAGTTCTTAACCTATTCCTTAACCTCTCTCTTAACTCTATGGCACGATTCCCAAAACGTTCGTACGCTAAGTATATCTTCTGTAAGTCACACTTTCGTAAGGTTGGTCTGGACCATTCGTAAGCTCTCTCTTAGCGTTGTTTGAGCGCAAAACGCTATCGCCGCAGTCTTTAGAAATCAGTGCAGCGCAGTACAAGTCAAACTATGGTATGCTGACAATGATTTTATGTTATGGACATTTTTAAGACTTATAATAAAATATGTTTGCAATGGATAGAGGGCTATTTATGCAGTTGACTTTATTTGGTATCAGAACTAATGAATCAAAGACGGCGCCGGTGTTTGTTCCTCATTGAAGTCTGTTCCCTCTATGTTTATAGCGTTTTCATCACGTTACATTTATAATTTATTTAGAAAGATTAAAGATTTCAATTGGTTATACTAAAAAGCAATAATATCATGTTTTCTAGTATACAATTTATTAAATATTTCATATTTGACAGCTTTATGTCTTTTAACATATAGCCTGTCTTTTTCTTTTCTTTTTTTCTCTACTGTTTGTTTTAAAACTGTTATGTTTCCAAACACAATAAATATATATTATACATATAATATGATTCATACTGTAAAAATAATTTAATTACAATCACGAACAGTCAAGATACATTACATAAATGCACACATATACATGTTAGCCATTAAAACTTTCAATGTAAAGAATAAACGTATGTTATAAAAATGCTACAAAAACACTACACTAAAGGGAAACATAGGGGGAACAGACTTCCACACAACACCGGCCGCGTAACTGTTTAGTCAATGCCAATTTTTTTATTCGTCAACCCTTAAACCTTTTGACATTTTGCCTGACGTGGCTAAATAAAAAAATCGCCTTCCAAGACAACTCATTGGAGCTGCTAGATCTTCTCAAACCATATTCTCTATCTAACTAGGTTGCTTTGTATTGAAAACATTAATTGTAAGCAATACCGCATTAAACAGAAATACTGCAGCTGCTTGCCAATCAATTCTGATTGTTAAGTACCTTAACATTTGTATAAAAGTGTGTTACATATTTTTTTAAAGTCAAAACCCATGTCAAGAAGCGTCACAAGTGGTACAACGGGATAAGGAGGGTGGATAAATAGCGAGGGATACCGGTTCGTCTACCCGTATTACTGACAATTTGATAATTTAATTAATAGTCTATATTTTAAGGATAACTTAAACTATGTTAAAATAAATGTCACTGGAATAATTTGAGTAATGTTCCATTTGTATATAACAGGTTGTCTTTCTTAACGTCGTAATGCACCTTCGCGTGAAGTGGAAAATCGATCCCTCAGTGATCGATCTCAAATAATTCAGCACCTTCACTTAGGACAGCGCCATTGTACGTCGAACTTAGAGGCAGCGTGTTAAGAAGCTTCCTAAGAGACACTTCGGGGAACACACTTAGGAACATCAACAACTTTGGTAAGATATATCTTTTTGAGTCTTCTTAGCACGCTAAGAGTGAACGTTATCGGGGAACCGGGCCCTGTTGCAGAATTCATATGTACAGATCAAGTACCCATTAATACTGTTGAAAAGTGCAGATTCGAGCAAATGCTTCATCACCTAAGCCCAGAATACAAGCTTCCAATCTTTAAATGTACAGAGAGATTCCCAGAATGTACAATGAAACAAATGACCTCATAATCCAGCATCTTGGATAGAAACCATTTTACAGCTGCACAACAGATCTTTGGACAAGTAGAACTGCAGACACTTCTATATCTGTAACTCTGCAGTACATTACTAATTGGCACAAATAATAAAACAAGCCTTTGAAGACTACATCTGGATTCCTTGTCTTGGACACAATCTCCACCTTGCTGTAAATAAGGCATTAGAGATTAACAGGGTGTTTGCATCGCTGTCAAGGCTTCTCTGCCTTTACAAGATCACCAAAACTTTCACGTCAGCTTGTCAGACAAAACAGAAAAAATTTGTCCTCTCCAGACCATAAACTCATTCATGATGAACCCACTCGCTGGAATTCTTCAAACGATTTGGTGCAACGTTTCTTGGAGCAGTAGCAGGTTTTCTATGCTGTGCTGGCTGAAGAAAGGAAAAAATGATATAGTATGTGATGCCAAAAGACTCGGAAATTTCAGTTTTAGAAACCGTTAAAGCAGTTTGTGAGCCACTCAGTCCTTTTACAAATGGACTTACAGTAAAAAAAAACATACCACCTCAGACTTGCCATTCCTCTGGAAGATACAGTATATGATTATCTCAGTTATGAACAAAGTGACTTCATTATCCCAGGAGATGAAGGAGAAGATAAACGTGTCACGGTGATCCGTGTCATGTTTTGTGTCTGTTCTATATTGTCATCACCTGGACACTTGTTAATTATCACATCATTCATTCCACCTGTGTGTCATTAGTCTTTGTGTATTTATACCAGTTTTTGTGTCACACTCATTGCCGGATCATTGTCATTACTACCCTGTCTGTTCCCTGTATTGGATGTTCCTGTGTTGCTGTGTTACTCCTCGTGTTTTGTTCCAGTTTTATTATTAAATGTTATTTATTTGTCCGAACCTTGCGTTTGCGTCCTGTCACTCCAACCCAGTCGTGACAAAACGAGTATCTTTGGCATCGCTACTTTTAAACACTGCAACTTACCTTGATCAAAGATTTATGAACAGCTTTGTTTTTCTTAATGATGGAAGTATATCTCAGGTTTCTGGAGAGTCAAGTCAGGCCTTCTAAAAACTCCAAAACTGACCTGCAACATCTCCTTTCCGCCATACAAGGGGAAAAGAAAGAAACAGGAGAACCAGCATCCACAGGTCAAACACAGCTTACTGTAAGTGACAAGTTAAATGGTGAATTAGTGGTCTACGGTTAGATGCCTGGGGTCAGTGCTGAGGATGATCCACATTGCTGGTGGAAAACAAATATGGGTACACTACCTCAACTATCAGAGTTTGCCAGGAAGTATCTGTGCATTGCTGCATCAAGCTGTTAATCTGAAAGAGTATTCAGTACTGCAGTGTATTCAGTATTGTAAGCCCAAGACGCTCAAGACATGTTGATATGTTAGTGTTTCTTTAAAGGCACACCATAGAACTTTTTGGCCACTAGGGGGTGCTCGACATGTGCTCGACATTTTTCACGTCTAGCACCCCTAGAGGCCACAAGCGCCGCAGCACTGTCGCAAAGGAAAAGAAGACAACTCTTTAGGTCACAAAGTGTGCCTTTCAGCATGTCATAATATATCATTTCATGGGTTTTATTTTTTTCAAACACTAAAAGATCGCTAAGCTCACATTTACAAGCCAGTCGTAACGGTGGTTGTTTGGTTAAAAGTTTATATTTAAAAAAAAAAGGCCCTAAAGGGGAATTGAACCCCGCCCGCCCATGTCCTAGGTCCATGACGCCACCATGGCGCCACAATGTCACATGATATAAGTCTCTCTTTAAACTCTCAGAGTAGCCTCCAGTAAAAAATAGTGTTCGGGCGCCAGACAGGACTTATATATGCAAGCAATATAACATTACTTACTAGTACAATAGCATGAGGGCCAAGTCAGCATCGGCCAGGAACCCCTCCTCCTTTAGTTCACGCCAGCGAGTGAACGTTAGCCCAATATTGATCCTCGTTCTTGGGTTACTTTTTCTTAGTTGCTGCTTCGGCCATGACAAAAACATCAGGAAAATAAATAATTGCACTCTTACGTCCGAAGTTGAGGAAGTGGAGGAAGTGATGTATGCCGCAAAGCAGATTTTTGTAGTTTTTTGTTTTGTGATCGGGTAACTAATGCTGATCACCAGGGGGCCATTTTAATAAGGAAAAACTTGATAAAACTTGAACTCTGTATTGATTTACCCTAAGATGGGAAACTTTAAGTTTTTAGTTTCAAAACAGCTAATCTAAGTTAGGTCAATCAACTCTGAGTGATTTGGAGTTAAGTGCGTGCACCGCGGCTATAAAAAGCCATTATCGATGAAGCAGGATATTACAAGTCACCATGGCAACATCCCCGGAAAAAAAGAGGTCCGCATTTTCTCCCCAGCAGAACTGGATGTGCTTCTGCAAAGTTATGGGGAGTATAAGCACATTTTTAAAAAAGCAACAGTTAGGGTGAGAAAACATAGCAGCTCTAACCAATGCGTATGTTTACATTCAATGTTATACAGTATTGAGTGTAATACATCTAATGTGTGTTAAAATCTATTTAGTAAGTAACAGAAAATAATAATTTATGCAATTGTGTTGTTTTTCAAAGAATTCAGAGTGCACTTTTGTGTCTGTCTTTATTAATCAAGTGGTAGAGGTTAATATGGGATTTATAAAGTAAACAGTACTAAGAAATAGTTTTGTAAAGAGTATTCGATTTTTAAAGGTGATTGATTTGTACTGTAGCTAGTAATTAATTCATTTTTGCAGTAATATATGAGAGGTGAAACTGGAAAAACTGTATGTTATTGAATCTATTTTTTTTTACATGGGTCTAATGCTGTTTTCACACTGTTTTCATTCTCATTTGACGGGGAGGCCCTGCACCGCCACCTCTGACAAATGCAGAGGATATTGACCAGAGCTTGAACCCGGGAAGGCCAGTTGCTGAGGGAATTCCTGGAGGGAGTTTATCAGAGCTGGTCACTACCTACTATACAAGTGCCTTCATAAGGGGCCTACCTATATATTGTTATATATATATATACACACACATATATTTCTCCCCAGAACCCCAGGCAGTTGTAAGGAGCCTACTCATTACTCTAGAAATGATGACAAGTGGTATTATAAAGTGGGCTCAAACAAATGCTTATCTTCCCAGGATATCTAGGATGATGAAGCCATTTCTGCTGCCATATTTCGGCTGGGTCAATGACGTGACGTTAATTATTTTGTGTCCACATGGTTCAAGTAAATGTAAAAGGGTTAGAATTTTAACATACATTTGCATATCACTTGCATACATTCTCTTTTTTCAGGACCAAGTCTAAAATGTCAATATGTTGTAACTGGTCTCTGTCAATTGGTGTAACTATTATTTTTTATGAAAATATAAATATATTCATAAAAAATGTGGATTATGAATAAAATATAATCATCTAGTTTAATGTAATATGATTTTTTTACATACATTTTTATATCATTTGTCAAAGATTATTTAGAAAACAGAGCTGTTTTCAGCATATCTCCGGACAAATATTACAAAAACACATTAAAATTTACATTTAGATATAAAACGTTTTTTTTATGATTACGCTTACATGCCATCATGGTGGATAAAATATTTTATATTTCTCATTCTTTGGCGCAATTGGTGGTTACACCATTTGACATTTTCAGGTCCATTCAGTCTTTTTTTGTGCATAAAATCAACATACACTATATGCAATGAAATAAACCTGATGCATGCTTTTAAAACAAGTTTTTAAAAACGATTTTTAACCATTTTTGTTACTGACCCGCCTACAGAGGTCATGTTAATAGGCTTTTTTGACTTTATGCTAGTGATGTCTAGTTCGTGAACGAATCGTTCTTTTGAACTGGTTCTTTTCAGTGAACGACTTGAATCAGTACACCTAATCGGACTGAATCGTTTAAAAAGTTTGTGTCTCGAGACAGCAATGATCCACAAGTTACTCACTTTCAGATGTGCTCGACAGTCATTCTGATTCTAATTAAAAGAGAGTAATCCGTATCTTAACTCATAGAAGCTCTCCCCAACAGTATCACTGACTGAACCTAGACCTGGTGAACTTTGTTGATACTGAGCATGCGCAACAAACATACTGGTATTCCAGAGTCACCGATAAAATGAGTACCTGAATCTAGAACGGTTTCTATCGGACGCGTCCAACTTGATGAGCCGTTAATACTGCGCATGTGTTACTGAAAAGCACGATACAGCGACTCTCGAGTCAGGAACATGTTGCTGCATTTATGGAGTCACCAGTTCACTGATTTGAGAACAGTTTCTATCGGACGCGTCCAAAGAACTAATCAAAGAACTGTGGATACTGAGCTAGCGTGAGCCAAACAGTACGGACATCAGTGAGTTGCTGTGCTAATACTATAGCCTACATGAACTAAGATGATTGACAGACATAAAGTAAGTTTATTTAATATTACCATAAAACTTACAGGAAATATGCATGGAATAGCTAATTATATTAAACACCGTTTTGACTAAAATGTAGTTGTTAGGTGTGTGTGTGTGTGTGCAGATTATATTTTAAGTTGTTATGAGCTTGATCATGATTTCTGTTAAACGTTTTTGAATGTGCTTTTGGAATTTTGGATTTTGTTATGTATTTTACCCTCCTGGATGATGGAATTAGATGCGAATGACGTCATTACGTAAAGTACGTTAAAGAACTGGTAAATCGGTTTTTTGAACCAGTTCTTTGAAACGAACTGCCCGAAAGAACTGATTCACAAAAAAGAGTCGGACTTCCCATCACTACTTTATGCAGCCCCGCAAGAACCTACAGTAGGATAACGTCAAAGTACCGCGAGAGCGAGACAAAATTAGACTTCTTGTGATTTCTCAAATCGTTCTCGCTGCACTTTGACATTCAGCATCGAGCTGTCGGTTATTGCTGTGCTGCATGAAGTCGAACAAGCCTAATGTTATGTGTGTTTCCATCAAACAATCTACACATAAGGAGTAATATTGACTTCAACCTATAAAACAAATAAATTATATACTTGGATCAACAGATCCCAAAGGCAGATTTGGAAATTGAGATCCTGAAAGCAAAGCTAGATGTGAGTGTATAGTTAATGAATTGTAGAAAGTATTGGAAGACTATTTAAACCGTTTAAAACAGTTGCTTTCAAATTTTTAGGAAATAAAGAAGACCAAATGAATTGTGATGATGTGTTTATTATTATATTTTTTTTTTTGTGGTGGTGGTGATTGATTAATCCAAAAACAAATGGAACAAATGGACCTGGGAGTAGGGATGTAACGATTTATCGTGTGTCCCATTAAAAATGCCTGTCTGAAACGCAAGGCTGCAATTATGTGTTTCATGCATGGCATTTGGTCAGTAAGAAGTCCTTATTAATCTGAAATCATTATGAATCGCAGTCTTTTATAACGTGCATTTAAAAAAGCAACACTTGTTAAACAAAATCATTCAAAATATTCTTTATTATCATGAAAATACCTGAAACAATCTGAAGAACAGCGATATAAATATTCCTGTAGACATTTCCTGGAATAGCGTTTGTAATGCTACTTCTTCTGTGGCACAAATGGAGTTTCTGAATGAGAGCGCCCCCTGGCGTTCGGATGTGCCGGGATTTCACCATAATTCATTCAAATTCATGCATTGAGAAAACGCGCATTTGCACGGATAATCGTTACACCCCTAACCCGGAGTACCCTTCTATAGAACTACAAAGAACTACAAATATGGGTGACAGAAAGGATCAGGAACTCGAAATACAAACTAAAGGGGCACAGAACATCAAAATTAAAGTACACAGAACAGGATAATGGCACCTCGTCCATTAGTTTATAGAAAAATTGATCATGGTAATTAACTCCAAGTATAAGTTACCTGTCCTTCTGAAACAAGCCCCATAATTGTGACTTTTTTTAAAATAAAACATCAACATTAAATTGAGTAGATTCTCAGTAAGGGCTATTGTACATTCTAAAAAAATCAAATTGCATGGTTTGTAATACTGTAAGCAAAGATGGTGATGGTGTTTGTGGAGATGTTTAATTGGCTTCGTGTAAGATCTTGATTAAATTAAAGTCTAAAGAACCTATATGTGTATATATGTGCATATATGAAACCTATATGCAGCTTATATGCACATATATGCGGCATATATACAGCATATATGCACATATATAAAAATATATATGCGCATATATGAAACATATATGCAGCTAATATGCACATATATGCAGCACATTTACAGCTTATATGCACATATATAATAATATATATGCACATATATGAAACTTATATGCAGCTAATATGCACATATATGCAGCTAATATGCACATATATGCTGCACATATACAGCATATATGCCCATATATGATCATATATATGCTGCATATATGCAAAATTGAGGTGCATATATGTGCATATACAGGCCATATAGGTCTCCTGTATTGCTTCTTTATATCCACATATGAGCCCTATAAGTTATGTCTCCTATAAAGCAGGATCTGGTCATTTTGTAGCTATCTCACTTTGGCAAATGTCATACATGCCCAGCTCATATTTTCTATTATCAAGGCAATAACTAAGAACTAACAAAAAAAAAATGCAAGAACTTATGTATGTGCAAACACATGAAATTTGTGTCACATGTATTTGGCATTTTATGGAATTTAACTACACTCTATGAAAGGATGTGTTAATCCTATTTAACACACTGGGGGCCCTATTTTAACGATCTAAGCGCATTGTCTAAAGCGCACAGCGCAACTTCTAAATGGGCGTGTCCGAATCCACTTTTGCTAATTTAACGACGGGAAAAATGGTTTTTGCGCCGAGCGCATGGTTGAAAAGGGTAGGTCCTATTGTAATGGGAGTATTTTGGGCGTAACGTGCAGTAAACCAATGAGAGTCACAGCTCTCATCCCCTTTAAAAGCAAGTTGCGCTGGCGCTATGTCTAATCCCTATTAAGATGACGGACTTTGTAAACTGAAAAACTAACCGGAGGAAGAAGATCCCCAGTTTAAGATTAATGTTAAATAATTGTGTTGTTTTTCACTTGTATTGAAATTGTTATTTTTTTTATTAAAACCTTTAAAACCCGTTTTCTTTTAGCCATGGAAGTAAAAAGCAGGCTTGTAATTGCTTTAATGTATGGCTATCCAATATCATCAAAAAATAATTTACAAGTATGTAAGATAAAGTTTGTACTCTAAAAATACTTTATTTGTAACAAACAGGAGATAAAGAATTTACAAACGGCTCTCCTCACGTTTCAGCACTTTGGACAGCGGGTTTTTTAGCAAAGAGTTTTTTTAGCATTACTTAAAAATGTTTCTCATCTCACCATATCCACAGGTACAGAGTAATCATATACAATAAATCCGTGAGGTAGCATTAAAAAAAAACATTTAAAAACAGACGCATTTGTTCAAAGCAAAGCATTTATTTACTTACCAGGCTGCAGGTGAAGCAACTCTTTGCGCCTTCTAACGTCTCATAATTAGTCCTCATTTATGTCCAAGAGACTCAATAATAATCTTTTACATTCAATCCTTTAATCTTTCATATTTAAAAGCATTTGTGTGCTGCTGCGCATTCATGTACCTTGTGATAAGCAAACCCGCGTTGTCCTCCCGTGTATAGGCGCATTTTACTAATGCGCTCTTTAAATAACATAAAACACATTGCGCCATTGACTTTAGACTTTAGACCAGGTTTTTGTTGGTCAATGGCGTAGTCTATTTTAGTTGCCTCAAAATAGCAACGCGCCAACAATGCGCCTGAACACACCTCGTTTTCAGACCAGAACGCCCATGGGCGCAAAAGGGGGCGCAAATGCATTTGCTATTTAAACAACGCGGCGCTAAACGTGAAAATTAGGGTGGAAACTAGCGAAAGACACTTGCGTCGCGCATTGCGCTGCATTGCGCCGGGTGTAAGATAGAGCCCTATGTGTCATTCCATCTTGATTTTGAGTTTAAATAAAGAAAAGGGACAAGATGTGTTAAAACAACACAAAGTGTGTTGTCACAGAAATAACACAGAGTTGTGTTAAGTTAAGGACAACACATTAGATGTGTTATTTTAACACATTTGTTTTAGAGTGTATGGCAATTACAAGGAGAAAAGTTATGATGTCTGCACGTTTAAAACATTTACAAGGTCTGTCTAGGACATGTATAACAAAATGGTTTACAATTTAACAACTACTGTTCCACATTTTTTAACAGTGACAGTAGCGCAGATGGTAGAGCGAGTTGTCTAATGATCAGAAGGTTGGGTGTTCGAATCCCAGCTGGCGCATGGGATTGCAT